>NW_020201248.1:32936-51255 GCF_001531365.2 Cynara cardunculus var. scolymus | reverse complement strand
TATATATATATATATATATATATATTAAAAAAACAACCAATAATGATAAGTTAGATTCATATATCAAAGGTAATGTTGATTATTATTAGTTTAATATATAAATGTGATCATCGACTCATTTAGCTAATTTCAATAAATTTTTAAAAAATTTATCGTCATCGCACAACTCGCAATGTGAAACACTAGTATATATAAAAGTAATACCTTGGGATATGAGGTGGCACCATGAGAATTGAGTATTCTCAAATGGTGAATTGTGGTTGAGTTTTAATTGTCCCACATTGGTGAATAGTTAAAATATTTGAACAAAGTGAAGTGTATAAAAAGATGGATGGTGCCTTTGTATCAATTCATGGGGTTTTCCTCATATAGTTTTTGTATTTTGGATAACCCTATTTGAAATCTATAACCATGGTTGAAAACCAAACCAACCAAATAGTAAAAATCATAGTACAAAACTAAAAGTGAAACTAAGGATGATGACTTGGCAATATGAGGTTTGAGTCTTCCTTAAATCTCGATTAAAATTGATTTTCATCATCTCACATTGATGGAAAGATTTGAAAAAAGATGATAGATGTATAAAAACATGATGAATGCTTTGAAATCTATAACCATAGTTGAAATCAAAGCCAACCATCTTTATATCTTTGTCTTCCTTTTTTCTTGATCTATCCTTTTTTTTTTCCTTTGTTCTTTAGGTTGCCATTTACTCCAAAGCAAAAACCATTCATATTTTGCGGTTACACTCCTATCATCTTCTTTATCCCTCGGTAAAAAAAATTCTAGATTCACATGGTACGCCTCTTTCTTTATATGCATCTCTGGGGTTTTTTCTTCTCTTTTCTCGATCTCTATCTACTCTCTTGTCTCGGTTAGCCTATTCATATCAACCATCGATCCACATAACAGAGTTGCTGGCTTCTTGGAAAGATTTGAGGAAAGCGATTAGGAGCAAAGTGAAGGCGATTACTTAGTCTGTTGTCGATCCAAAAATGAAATGTGACCATCTTTGATTATTATGTGTGTGGCCTTGAGATGCCATTCGCATCGTTGCTTTGGTGATTCCAAGGATGTAGGCGGAGAAGAAGTTTTAGTCAATACAAGAAGCCTATTCTGGTTGTTTCGATGTGCAATTCTATAAACACATTTGTAGGAATTGTTATCTTGTTTTTACTTGGCCTTCACCTAACATTTAATCCACTGCATTTCTCCCACTTACAGGTCGATGATGAAGCAGATCAGGAGGGATACTCTGAAGTTCCGGGAAACCATATAATACAAGTTCATTTGCCTGATGTGTTTGGTAACTTCAGATATTTCGAACAAATACAGTAGAGTGGTATTTATGGTAATTTTGCTTGTAATCTTAGATTTAACCTCCAGTCCAGACTATTGAACTTGCAAACTATTTGACTTATAATTAACTATCCAACTTATTGTATTCTTCCTCTCCATATCTCCCATCTCTCAATCTGTTCATCTCAATTTCAAGTTTGCTTTTGCTTCATGTATTTTAGCCGGTGTATGGCATACTTTGGAAACAACAATTTGTTTTTCTTCCTCTCGATCTCTCAATCTTTTGATGTCGATAGTTGTTTTACTTATGTTTGGATTTTAGAATCTGTATTGAATCTTGACCATTCTCTTTTTTTTTGATTTTATAAACATGTATTAGTCAAGCATGTCGTGACTTGAGATATTACCATTATATAAGACGATGATATCATATATTTCATGTCTATTGTAAGTTACTTTGCAGTGTTCTGTATCTCATACCTTTGATGATTATTTTTCTTAGAGTTGCTGTCAGTAATTTGTTGCTGCAAGTTCATTTCTATGTGCTTTTTTGACTTTAATGCTGATGATCATCTCAAATCTATCTTGGACAACATTTTTTATAGGAGTTTGAGTCAATGGAGTAGAAGATACAAAGGTGGTGGCTATTTTGTTGTCTGCAAGATTTTAAATGCCACAAAGAATGTAGGTATTTCTTCTATTCTTCGTCAAATATACATTCATATAGAAAACTATTAAGTTGTACTTTTTTTGAAGCCAAATCTTCAAATGTACAAAGTGGAATATATGTTGTGAGTAGTATTTGAATCTTAGATATTTTTTACATTGATCAAGATTCTCACCGTGGACTTTTTCTTTTTGCGAAGTCGAACCAAGTTGTGACTTGTGAAATGGGGTCTATGTTGCAGTTTCCTTTAAATTATTCATTTATAATTGTAGTAACCAAAGAAGATAAAGCATATATCATTGCATTAGATAATACTGAGTATATAATACTTGGTTAGTTGGTTTGCCCTTTTCAACATGTTATTAACCTCTATTTTTCTCTACTGATAATTATTGAAGTGCATTTCTAAGCATATATCTCTTATAATGAGCCTTTCTCAAGATATGACTTAAAGTTTGCTCCCTTATTTCTTCTCGACATTTTTGCCAACATGTCCTTTAAAATTTACTCAAATCATATGAACTTTTGAATGATGTTAAAGTTACAACAATTACTCCTTGTCAATATTGTTGTATGTCTAAAGAAAACATACCTATGAGTGAGATAGAGATAGATTTCATGTGTTCTACGAATTAATTAGATTATGTTCTCTTACTTTGAAGTTGATCTGGGTTTTTCAGCCAAAGCCAAAAGCACTGATTTTTTTCTTTCTCGAGGTTGGTGAGCATAATAGCAATGTCATAATGGCATAAACTATAAGTATTGCAGTAATTTTGTGAGGTTGGGTGGTATGGAATAATTTGTACTGCAATATTCAAAATGTTAACTTCGCACCTCCTATGCTTAATAATACCACTGATGTATGAAGGATAGGTAATGTAACTTTCCTACCTGAGAAAGGATGTAGATAATTCAAGAATCTATGGAGGGAGGGAGAGATAGAGAGAGAGAGAGAGATTAGAAGGGGACAAAGTGAAAGTAGAGCAAGCTCTAAGATGTTCACTGGATTAAAAGTAAAACCTTGTGATATTGAGGTGGCACCATGAGAAATGAGTATTCTCAAATGGTGAAGTGTGGTTGAATTTTAGTTGTTCCACATTGATGAAGGATTAAAACCATGGTTGGGATGACCCTCTTTGAAATCTATAACCATGGTTGGGATCAAAACCAACCAAATGGTAAAAATATTTATCTTTATATATATAAAAGGAAAACCTTGGGCTATTGAGGTGGCACCATGAGAATTGAGTATTCTCAAGTGATGAATTGTGATTGAGTTTTAGTTGTCCTACATTGGTGAAGAGTTGAAAGATTTGAACAAATGGAATTGTATAAGAAAGATGGATTGGATGCCTTTGTGTCAAATCATGGGGTTACATCATAGAGTTGTCTTATTTTGGATGATCTTCTTTGAAATTTATAACCATGGTTGGAATCAAAACCAACCAAATGGTAAAAATTATAGTGCAAATATAAAAGTGAACCCAAGGATAATATGACTTGACAACATGAGGTTTCATTGTTCCTCAAATGTGAAAAAATGTTGACTTTCATCTTTTCACATTTGTAGAAAGATGATAGTTTGGAAAAAGATGATAGGTATATAAAAGCGTGATGGAGCTTTGAAATCTATAACGATGATTGAAATGAAAACCATCCAATTGGTAAATTTTTTGTGCAAAACAAATGCAAATAATACATTTTTTTATACAAGAGTTGTGATTATTGTAGTACTTATAATAACAAATATAGTTTAAGTATCTAATATATATATATATATATATACTAGTTGTATAATCGCGCAATGCAGCAGGATGTGGAATTTTGAAAAGATGTAAACAGTCATATCGATTATCAGTTCAACATTGGCGTGCAGCCACACCTTACCGGGTGATTAAAACAATTTAAAAAATATAAAGACCAAAATATTTTTTGAGTAAAATAATCTTTACTTTTGGTCATCATTCAGAGGGACCAAATTCAAAACGAAATTCAAACCACAACGAATATCACCGGTCATCCAATGTAATAAACGAAGTTGAGGGACCAAGGCTGATACTGAGAAAATACCACAGGGCCCAAAACTGTAATTTTTTCATTTATATTTGAATCTTTCAAACCAAACAATACACTTTAATTTTTGGCAAATAACAGCATTAAAAGCACCATTAGTTTGATTCTCTTTTCTCTGGTCTCAAACCTCTGATATCACCGTAAGTTTGATCGTTTAATCGATTAATTCATCAATACATTAATGCTATATATCATGAGAATTGATTGAAAGATTTGAACCGTTTTTGTTTCTCATTGTGAAACGTGTTTTTGATTTGTTTTTTTTTTTTCGGGTTGTTTTGACAGGGAAGAAACTGAATCGAATACTCCTTTTTTGTTTGTGAGAAATGGCGACGAAGAAGAGTGTTAGTAGTTTGAAGTAAGGAGATCTGAAGGGGAAGAGGGTGTTTATTAGGGTTTATCTCAATGTACCGTTGGATGACAGCTTCAAGATCACCCGATGACACCCGCATCCCTACGATCAAATACTTGATGTCTAATGTCGCTAGAGTCGTCCTTTCTTCTCATCTGGTATATGTTTTGTGTTTTATTTTGTTCTTCACTCGATTTGAATCATATATACGTGTGTTGCCATCCATCTTCAACTGATCAAATCGCATGTCATAAGTAATAAGTTATAAGTAACATGTTGTGTTTGATGTATTTGTATCGTTTTCACATCTTCACTCATAGAACTTGAATATGTGATGTTTGATTACGTGATTATTATATGGATTTCGAAACCATATTGTTCATTATTTTATCTCAACAAGGATGGTAATCAATTGATCCCAATATATGTTAATATGTGGAGAGTGCGACGGGGTTCCAACATATACCGAGAGGAGCTGGTACAAATCTACCCGACGTTGGAATACAACGCCTTTCCAATGGAGGCTGGATGATATAGATTGTCCCAAAGTGTTTTGACTCTAATACCATGTGAATGTATATATGAAACCCATTAGGGTGCGTTTGGTTTGCAGGAATGTTTCTGAGGGATTTGGATTCCCAAGAGGGATTTGGATTCCATGGGATTTGGATTGGATTGGATTTAAAATCCATTCCTGTGTTTGGTTTGCAGGATTTGGATTTGATTTAAAATCCATTCCTCTGTTTGGTTTGTAGGATTTGGTTTGCAGGATTTGGATTTGATTTGAAGTGCGTGTGTTTTTAATTTCATGGTGATCACAATTTGACAAGAAATCAAAAGAATGAAAGGCTCCCTCAGGCCTCTGATCAATTTTTGGTTACATTGACTTCATATTTTATGTTTCCCAATGATTTGTTGTTGATTTGATTTCATAACTTTTTATGTTACCTGTTGATTTTGTTGTTACTTTGACCTAAATTTTGTTAGTAGGTCTCATAAAGAGAAATGTTGTACACAGAGTGTAGAAGAAGTGGAGACAGTGTTGTCCCTTTTTGTGTTTCTCCTGTTTTATTCTTATATGCATTTACAGCTTGCTGTCAATGCATTATTCTGGTGTCAATACATTGTGGTGCGTTATGTGGACACGAGAGGACATATAATCGAGCACTTTCTAGGTATTGAGCATGTCCCGAATGCTACATCTAGGTTGGTGAGTTGTAATTGATTAAGCATCGTATACTATAAAGATTGTAATGTAATAACGAGAAGATAGGAAAGGGAAGTCTTACCTGCTCAAGCGGGACGAAGAGGCGAAGAGGATGAGCACCAGTTCAAGCGGGACGAAGAGCAGAGAAGAGGAGAGAACCGGCGAGAGCAGTGGGGAGTTGGAGGAGACACCGGCACGAGCAGTGGGGAGTTGGAGGAGACCGGTGAGAGCAATGGGGAAAGCGACGAGAAGTGGGGAGTTGGAGGAGACCGGCGAGAGCAAGGAGAAAGTGACGAGAAGGTTAGGGCATGAAGATTGAAGCGTTGAAGAGGAGATGTCGCCCGGATTTGGATTTTAAATCCAGCCCATTTACTATGGATTTCAAAATCCCTTGTTTACGGGATTTTAAAAAGTACACGGGATTTCAAACCCTGATCAGTTAGCAAACCAAAAATGGGATTGGAATGGATTTTAAATCCAAATCCTCCCAAATCCATTCCATTCCGCCAAACCAAACGCACCCTTAGGGGCCGTTTGGTTCGCGGAATTCGAAGGAATTTGATGGAATTGGAATGATAAATTCCTTTGACCAAATTTCATTCATTTGTTTGGTTAATATCTTGAAATGGATGGAATCCTTCAAATTCCAATGAATTCTACAAGTTAAGGAATTCATCATTCCTTAGCATAATTGAAGGAATTGAATTCCATCAACACCCACAACGACCATGCTTCTACTGTTTGTGATGCCCCACCTCTAACCCCCCACTACCACCACCACACCACTACTGTCACCGCCACCCACCCTACCCCACTACTAACCACTATGCCATTACTGTTGTCATCACACCCACCCACCCTCGGTCACTCACTGCACATCCCTGCTACGACCATGCTACTACCGTTACTGTTACGACCCTAACCTAACCCCCACCACCACACCATTATTGTCGCTATCACAGCTGCCACTCACCCCCACCCCACCACTAACCACCATGCCACTATTGTTGTCATTATACCCACGCACTCCCAGGCCCCAGCCACCAGACCACTATCTCACCATTATCATCGTCACATCTACCACCCCGCTACCTACCCCACCCCCACCCTACTCCAACCCACCACTAACCACCATCCTACCACTATAGTATTCACCTACCACCCACTGACCCCATCCCCAATGCCTCGCCCCACCCTGCCTACCCCCAACAACCCCACCTATTGTGGGGCGGGGGCGGGAGTGGTGGGGGCGGTTGGGTGGGGTTGGGGCGGGGTGATAGTTGTGATGACGACAGTAGTGACATAATGGTTGGTAGGGTGTGGGTGGGGTGATATGTGAGATGGTCTAAACAAAGACGATTGTTCCAATTCTATTGAGAGATTTCATTCCAATTCCTACCAACCAAATGCATAGTCAAATTCCATCAAATTCCATTCCAATTCCTTCAAAGTCAAATTCCTTTGATGGATTCCAATTCCATCAAATTCCATTATGTGAACCAAACACCCCCTTAGAGTATTCCCCGAAAGATCCTTGTGGAGATACGAAAGGTCCAACTGTATATTGAGGATAAATAGTTCAAGTAATCTAGCTGATTTGGAACTCTAACGTGATCCAACTGATATCTAAAAAGGAAGATTCAGAATTGGGACTACATTCCAAGGGGGATAATAAGACATGTTTACTCCTAAAATAGGAATTACTAAGGGAAACGATTTATATCACTTTCGTTTATAATGACATCTTTTTTATGGGAATCAAATCACTGAATTTTGAAGTAATCTTTTTGCCACTCTTCCGCAACTTGCCAAATAGGCAAATACCCATATGATAGTCTAAGCAAATAAAAGCAAGTTAATTACATAAGATCATTTGCAACAATCATTGACAATTATTGCACTATGGGAAGAGACTCTTCACTTAAACTTAGGAGGGTAATGGAATTAAATGATCTAGTATGGTGGGTCTTTTATGGACATTTTGCAACTGGCTTGTTAATTGTTCACAGGTTTGGAGACATACATGATGACTTAGTGACTAAGCATCTTCATGAAACCTTAGAGTTGTATTTGGATCAATTTGGAGTATTTGTTATTTGAGTTATTTATGAGGTTTTTTAGTTTGATCTATTCTATTTTAAATATTGTCGGTTTGATGAGTACCATTGAAGTTTAAGGGCTGAAGATATGCTGCACCCTGAAAGAACCTAATAGGTGAAGTTAATATGATGGTTGATGTTTTTGTGTTTGAAGGAAGATGACAATGGAAGTGATGTATTGATTAGGATTATATGCTCAGACCTACAAAATGATACGAGAACACAGAATGCATTACTAATAACCCAAACATACAACATATTGCACGCAACTTCAAAAAAGAGTCCAAGACCTAAAAACTAAGGACAAAAAAGACGAAAAGGGAAATATGATATGTTTTTGAAATATATAGGTCTTCATTTTATACAGGCAGCATATATATTTAACACTAAAGAGAGAAACCAATTGTGATAAATTCTTGCCAATGGAGTACAATCTAAACACAAGAGCCCTCTTTTGACCACTGTAGATCTTTCTTCAAACTGTTAATCGATTTTCCAACTCCGATAAGAGGCTGACCAGTTAAGATTTTTTAGCAGCCATCCATATCTATATCAACTTGTTAGATCTCTCAACTCCTACCCAAAAGAATGAACTCAAAACGCGTCTTCAATCAAGGAATAAATATCTAGTATTTGCTTGGAGATATTATTCGATGATTTATCTATTGTGTCCCATTAGGAATTTTCATATTCTAGAGTTTTCATTTTAGAATATCATGTTGTAGTGTTGTATTGTGATACCTGCATTTGAAAAGAGCAAATACTTTCTTGTTACGATCAAGAAACTCCTAGCAGATGCCAATAGCATGTTTACCTCATTTTTTTATATAAGTTTGTAAGTTCGACGTAAATTTTCAAGAAAGCTACTCTTTGCTGTCAAAACTACATCTATGCAGTTCGCATCTATTTGTTTGTTATTTCCTGAAACCAGTGCCATGTGTGTTCTAGGTAGCATATGATAGTTCATTTGGAATTGCTCTTTGGTCATATCATACTTCACAGAAATATTGACAAGTAGGGGTACGATCTGCCTTTATGAACTTAATTATTTGTGCATAAGAAATTATGTTTGGCACTTTACAAATTGTTGGTGGGAAGCTTCATGGGATGGTGTTTACCTACTTATTCCAAGACTTGTAACAGGTGTTCTTTGATACTCATGTTATGCTCATTCCATATAGTAGTGGGCAGATCCCATAAATTTAATCTCGCACACATAACACACAAAGATGCACATTTACACTGGACAGCAGCCCTGTGAGGAAGAAGTGATGCCCATCCTTTTAATTTTATATTACATTCATCTTAGTTTCTGAAACAGCTGGATTGAAGACAATCTGACATTTCATATTTCTAAGTTACAAGAATATTTGGTTACTTCTCAAGTGTGCAGGGAGTGGAAGATGACGATTGTTCAAGTATGGGGGACTGAACAGAATTACCTGGAAGGTTGAAGATTGAAGAAGACGACGATGGACAGAACCCTGGAAGGTTAAAGATTGAAGATTGAAGATTGAAGAAGACAACGATGGAGGCAGAATCCTAAACAGAATATATTGGGCAGATTGTTGAAGGTTGAAGATTGAAGACGATGGAGCGATGGATTGAAGGTTAATATATGGATGATTCGATTAGAGAGAACGATGAATCGTCATCTTGGGGGAGAGAAATTGTCTGAATCGTCGTATTGGAAATGCAAAGGCTTTGATTCTGCTTTGTGCTTGTACTTTTTTAGCTTTTAAAAATTGGGGTGGGCTAAATGCACCCCTAAGCATTGCTTAATGTACCCCTATCCATGAATTTATTCCTCACACACATCAACATTAATACATGTTTTTTACATTCTCAATGCTTGAATGACCTGATTCTGACATGAAAGGGGGTGCTATTAGCACTCCCCTAAAAATTGAATCGTCATCTGCAGGGATGTAAAGGCTTTGATTGTACTTCGTGTTTGTACTTTTTTTAGGTTTTAAAATCCATATTTAAAAACAAGTATTTTAAGCTTTAGAGTTTGTACTTTTTTTTTTAAGACTTTAAGATATTTAACAAATTTGCTTAATAAGATAGTATAGATATATAGATATATATATATATATAGAGAGAGAGAGAGAGAGAGAGATGGATAGAGAGAATGAAAATATTAACTTAACGACTTGCTTTCATCTGATTTTAATATTCTCCAAATCGTGATTTACGTATAGGATGGAGCATTATATCTATAAATACAATCTAGAGTTTTCAGACACATCGCACTTATGCTCGAGTCGAGACTTTACATTTTTTCTTAAATTAAGTTTTAATCATCTTATAACGCAGGGTGTCGTACACTAGTTTATTTTTAGAAAGAGTTAGTTACATAAATCTTCCATGAAATATCCCAAAATTGTACCTTTAGTCATTACTATTTTCATTTTGTATAACACCCCATCGTTTCAATTTACTTGCAAGGATCATCCCTAACCTAAATGTCCATTAATTTTTTTCGTTAAATAACTTATTAGTCATGTGAGTGACATTTTGCTCATTTTTGATGATATAAAAGTACAAGTCTTGAATCAAAATATTTATAAAAAGAAGACATAAAAAGGAAAAACTAAAACCCACCTACCCCTAACCGTTCCTCCCCCCCCCCCCCAAACGGCCCAAACCTCCATTGTCGACACCCATCATTAGTTCCCTCTCTGCCACCGGTAACCCCCCACCTCACCGCACCATGACCTCTCCCCTTCCCTTTTTGAGATAACTAACGCTGGAAGAAAAATTGTAAAACAAACACAAACACAAAAGAAGATACCCATTAAAGAGAACATTAAGTGTTGTTTGGTTCGCTAAATTCTAAAGGAATTGGAATTGATCAATTTCTTTGACCAAATTCCAATTCATTTGTTTGGTTCACGTATTGAAATGGATGGAATCATTTGAATTCCTTTAAATTCCATAAATCAAGGAATGATGAAAATGAATTATTTGAATTCCATTCCATTGCATCCAATTTAACCAATACTGCCCATCCCTTGCCTCCACCATGACCAACTACTATTGTCACTGTCACTGTCACGCCCTTACTCTAACCCCTCACCACAACACTACTTTCGTCGTCACGACGACCACCCTCACCCTAACCCTACCCTCAACCAACCACTCACCACCATGCCACTACTATTATCGTTACAATTACCACACCCCCTGTAGGGAGAGAAAGGGGTGGGGTGGGGCATTGGGGGCATGGGGTTAGGGGCATGGGGTGTTAGGGTTTACTATCGTCATTACAACCCACCCTCTCTTAAAATAGAGATGGACATTCCAATTCTTTTGAGAGATTTCATTCCAATTTCCTACCAACCAAACTCATGGAGAAATTCCATCAAATTTTATTCTAATTCCTTCAAAATCAAATTCTTTAGATCGATGATTTCACTAAATTCCATTCTATCAACCAAATGACCCCGAAGGACATTTCTTGGGCTCCACAAAGCCCATGTCCTTTGACCTCATTACAATATTTGTCCCTAAAGGTGCAGTGGTTGTAGAAATAAACCCATCAATGCTCAGGATTGTTTGTTTTGGTGTTGGAAGTTGGAACCAATAACATAAGAAAACACAAAAAAATAAATGAAAGGGAAAGTCCACAAAAACCAACTTGTCATGAAGTCTTAGGATAATTTTTTTAACAAATAAATTCTTATAATTTTTAAAGATTGTTAAATATATCTTTGTGACTTATAAAAGTTGTTAATATAGTAAAATAACAAAAAGGGCCTGAATAAATTTAACGAACTTTCTTATTTTGAACGATTAAATCCCTAGCCATTTTACTGAATGAATAAATCATTACATTTTTTTAATAAGAAACTAATATACCATTCTCATTACTCTTTCCAAAACTTATAAAAGTTGTACCCAAAAAGAAATATATGTATACAAATGTTGCACCAAAATATACCAAAAGTTCACTATAAAATTGAAGTTCTTCACCAACGGATATGTTCGCTGGAAAAAGGCATCACCAGTGGATTACCGGTGGAAGTGCATTGTCGCTAAAAGGTTGGTGGTGATTGATTTTACCGTTGGATCACCGGTTTTTGAGTCGATCACCAGCGGATTTTGTCCGCTGCTAAACTTGTCGGTGAATTTTTTTTTTTCAATTAAAACTAAGAACTTAGGGACTATTTACCAACCACTTACCAAGTCATACTATCTTACCGGATTATGATGGTAAGGACCAAGAATCTTACCCGGTAAGAACGAAGGTAAGAACCGAGAGTTTTACCGGGTAAATTGTTGCATATTTTACCATTTTCATGAACTAAAATCTTACTTGGTAAGTAAGTGGTAGTGCTGAATTTTCCAGTAAGCACTTACTCATATAAGTTTTTGGTAAACGATCCCTTAATTAAGACATAATTATTTTGGCAAATTCAATTAGTGACGGATTTATCTGCATGTAATCTACAGCTGAATAATTATTTTAATTATTTTAATTATAAAATTAATACAACAACAAATATATCGACCAGTAATCCACCATTGACTATTAAATTTGTGGCATATTTACTTTTTATTTTCTTATTTAGTTTAAATTTGTGAAATAATTACCGGTGGATTTTCATTCACTGATCTGTCGGTAATTGTCCAGTTGCTATTTTTTTGGTTTCTTTAATTATTTTACTTGTAAATTAAAAAAAATCTAAAACTATAGACCCCATACACAAACAAAAACACAAAAATTATTCATTCAAATTTAAAAACTACGAATTGTTACTGTGAAAAATACAAATTAAAAATTAGATGTTATTGTTCATTGTCTAATCAACTACTAAAACCCTGGATCATTCAGCGGAAATTGCAACTGCATGAACTTGATGACCATCTCTGGCATCTCATGGATCTACGTTGTACTCGAAGCCAAACATGTGGTCTTTCTTGGTCCCGTCTACTTCCTGTGTCTACAACTCCGGATGAATGGGAGGGTAGGCACTACATCCTCCCTGTACTTCTGGCTAAAGTTAGCCTGATACTTGATACTGATCTTATAGTTATAAAAAAAATCAGAAGTGAATTATAAAAGCTGACGCATCATAGCGGCTATAAATCGAACGTTTCCAGGTTAAAATTAAACAATCATGACGCTTGCCTAACAATTGACAAAACCAAACTAGATATATAAGACGATCATGTTTTACACATAAACAATTTTAACATGTGTTCCAGGAAACCCAAAATAGATACATAAGATGAGACAAATTAAAGTTAAACAATCCTAACATTTGTCCAACATATGGCGGCCTAAACTACATATATAAGACGGTGCAGATTAAATTTAAATAAATCCTAACATTTGCCCAATAAATAACAACTTAAACTAGATATAGCTAAACTAAAACACTATAACAAGTATGCAAAAAAAAAAAAAAAAACCTTACCGTAACTCGGCTACATTAGGAACTGACGTAGTCCTGTTGATTCTCGCTCCTCGAAGAGGACGACTCTGAACCAATCATCTTCTTATGGTTAGGTTCGAAGAGGTCGATGGCTGAAATGCAAGATTGTTGTTTCTTTTTGCTACAAACGTCAAAGAGTTCAATTAGTAGTTACTTATAACACAATAACAAAAAAAAACATACTTTACTAAAGCCTTAGCAACCATGTCTAATACTCTACGAATGTGATAGACTGAAAGTATGTTTGGCGTATTTATCGTCTACCAACGTGTAGCAGTTCCACCGTGCTACAATAGACATGGATTTCCACTTGTGCATGTTCCAGCGATTTATCATGCAATTCTATACCAACTGAGGGAGCCATTGGGGGATGGCTTCAAGACCGATATATCACTGACGTCATCAACTTCTAGCGAGACCTGTGCGCTATGGCGTGCACAAAGACTGTTCTTTGGACACACTCAACCCATCATTGTAAGTCTTCTTCGACCTTGCTTCTCAAGCTTCATATATTCTAGCCTCTTGTTTTGGGATGCCATTGGTAGAAACACAAAAGATCTTTTTTAAATATAATTCTAACATTTACCCAATAATTGTCAACCTATTTTCTGAATTAAAAACCTCACAAGTTATAACACTTTGTATATACTAATTGATGTAATATGATCCTAATGTTTGCCCAACAATATACAACTCATTTTCTAACATATTACAATTTATATGTACATACATTACATATACATGCATAAATATTCATACATACATACATACAAATGCTTACATATACACACATATACATATATTTACAAACATATACATACACATCCATATATAAAACAAAATAAAGCAAAAAATGAGTTATCGGATGGAGGAAGATGAAGGAGGTCGAAAATAGAGGAGAGGGGAGAGGTTGAAGATGGAAATTGTCGGAAATCGTGGAGAGGACGACTGTTTTGGAGAGAGAGGGAGAATGGCAAATGGGGTCTAAGGCTGTTGGCATGTGATTTGTAGAGGCTTTTAATTCACTAGCGGATGGATCTGCCATTGATTTGTTGATTATATTAAAATCTCAATTTTAAAAAAGAAAAAAAAAGTTTGACTCTTTTTTTCAAGAAAACTCGAATCACCGACGAATTTATCCGCTAATAATATCCAGTCGTCGGTAATCTGTCGTTGATGGTGATATATATATATTTTCTTTTTTTTTATTTAAGCTTATATTAGTAATTATTATAAAAAATTAAGATTATAATAAAATTTTTATTAATATTAAAACTTAGTTTTTTTTTTAAATTATGATTTTTAATTAATATATGTCACATATATGTGTGTGTATATATACGCACACACATGTTTTTAATGTATGCATGTATATGTTTATATCGTACACTATGTCAGTATGTATATGGAGTAGAATCTGAACTAATATATGGAGTATACATGTATGTAGTGTCAACTGATATATGTTGTATATATGTATGTATGAAAATGTATTACACATGTATGTATCTATATGTGGTATACACGTATGTATCTATATGTAGTACTGTGAACTGATATATGTAGTATACAATGTATGTATGTATGTATGTATGTATATTGTATATGTATTTTGCATGTAAGATGATAAATGTGAACTGACACATACATATATATATGTAATATGCACATGGACTGATACATGTGAATTGGTACATATGTGTATGTATATGTAGCATGCATGTGAACTCATGCATATATATACGTATGTGTATGTGTATGTATGTATGTACGTATATGAAATGGTACATATATGTCATGCAAGTATGTATAAGTAGTATGCATTTGAGCTGCTACATGTGAACTGATACATATATGTATGTATATGTACACTAGTTCAAAAACTCACAAGGGCCACGGTTAAAAATGGTGGTCGTAGGCTTTACCAAAGTTTTTTTTCTTCAATCAATCCGTAGCCTATTTTCGCGTGACTTTTGATACCCTTATGGTCGCGTTTAAAATGTGTCATCATATCACATGAAAAACTGTAGTCATAGCAAAAAAAAAAAAACCTTGGCCATAAACGTATCCAACTTTTTATTGGTGTTACAACATTTTTCCGATACCTGTGGCCATAAAGTGCGTATAGCCACACAAACAGAAGTTAAACGTGGTAAATTCAATACAACTATGATTATTTTTTATAAACTATGGCTATTAACTACCTTTTAAGAGAACTATGACAATAAACTACTTATAGTCACACAATTTGTTTTTTAAGGTGGCCAGTGATTACCCTATAACCATGCATATTTGTTTTAACGTGGCCATAGACCACTTATCGTCACACAATTTTTATATCAACCGTGACCAATTCATGATCCGATGTTAGAACCATGGCTATTGGTTATCTTTGGTCATACGAACTAACTAAACATGTTACCATAAACAACTTATAGCCATGAAAATTTATATTGACCGTTGCAAATTCATATATACGGTTACACTAAATTTTTAGAACCATGGCTATTTATTATATTTTTGTCACATAAAATAACGAGAAATGTGGCTATTGATTAACTTTTGGTCACATAAATTAACTAAAATTGTGACCATAAAGTACTTATGGCCACACAAATTTTACATTAATCGTATAATTTCATGACATATGGTTAAGCTGAATTGTTAAAAACCATGGCTATTGGTAGCCTTTTGGTTACACGAAATAGCTAAAACCGTGACTATACACTATTTATAGCCACACAAATTTTATATTAATTGTTGCCTTTTAATGAATCAAAATAATAAATATCGTGGCCGCATAGTACTTACACCATAAAAATTTTGTATTAACCATGGCTAATTCACGACATACAGTCTTTAAGGATCAAACATTCATCAAGTTCAACCATCTACGGTCTGTCACTTGAGTCCTCTGCTAATTCACTATCTCTTTCTAGCTATAATACGGGAACAACTATCCCATCTTAAATCTGCAAACTGACTCATATGCCCATGAATGCATAACATGACTATCTAATACATGTAATGACTTTAGAATGACCAACTCTAATCACACATATAGTTTCCATCACATGATTTTATCATCAATTCATTTAGTCCAAGATTGACCAAAAAGTCCAAAACCCCATAACTTCAAACAAACCATTTTCTATTTCAAAATTAATAGTATCAAGAATCATCATCTTTCAAGAGTTCAGAAACCCAAAAGTGACATTTTCCCACAAGTGTTCATACCTCATTTTATTTCCAATAATAAGACATTCTCCAATAAAATCATGGTAAGGGTGCAAACCAAGAATAAACCTGATTAATGAGGTTCATGCTCCAAAATGTCACATATAAAAAGACATCCTACCAATATAATAGTTCAAAAAGAGTCAACCATTCACTTTGTGAAAAAGGGGCAAAAACCCCGGATCTCTTAAAATATACAAAATGGTTCAAAATCAACAAATGTGTGAAGTATATCAAGAGAGTTGTTTAGGTGACTAAAGTATAACATTTTGACATGTATAAAAGTTCGGAATGTTATGATGAACTTACAATGCTCGGTTTTGATAAGACCCTATAACCAAGTAAAATGATGAGGAGGAGATGTAGATCATGAATCCTTAGCTCAAATACTTGAATCTTTGTCTTAAATGCCTTTAATGCTTAGAAATTGGATCTTGAGCTCTCCAAACTGACACAAATGTAGAGAGAGAAAGAGAGGTATGAGGATACAATGTGGTCAAAACCCTTAAAAACGGCTTAAGACTACTCTGCACAGTTCATGCAACCACACCCGTGACCTAGGGTCGCAACATGGGTCGCTCGTGTCTGCATTCCTCACATATAGCTCAGGCACCCACGTGATATACCCCGCAGCCAAAGCCACAAGCTGGGTCGCAGTGCTCAATGTTTTACCCTGGGTTGTGGGCCAGGTCGCTTAAACCACAGTTTTACACTATTTCGTTCTTTTTTCTAGGTTTTCTTGTGCGGCGTCTTACCAAACCTTTAACACAAAAATAAACTTTCAAGTTGTATTTTTCTTACCAACCGCATCTAGGAAACCCAAAAACCTAAATTTCAAGTTGCATGATTGTCCTCTAGTTATCTACCCAATCTTTTGCACATTGTAGAAAGAGAAAACCATACGACGCGGTGCCGGAATCAGGACACTGAAGATGTTTTGCGTTTGAAAAGAATGAAGAAACTTAAAACCACAAGTTGTTTTAGTGATCTATTGCGCATGTGAAAAAGATGACACATGTTGTTTTTGTAATCGTTTGAGGATGTTGAATTTGATGAACCCTTTTGCTTTGGTGAAATTAAAAGCTAGGTTTCTGGTGGGTGGTGGCCGGTGACTATTCTAGAAGGAGATGGAGAAAGGAGAAGGGGATGGGGAGGAGGGTCGTGTTCATGAAAGTGTGTGGTGGTCGACGACTATTCTTGAGATGGAAATGGTGAAGGGAGGTTAGAGAAGAAGATTAGGGGGATGGTAACGGAGGGATAATGGGTTGGTAGTTCTTTTTTTGTTTTTTAAAATGCTTTACATCTTGTGCACTATCTATAAGCACTTGTTATTAGAATTTACAGATTCATTTAACTTGAAAGATAACAACCTATTTGCAGTAAACACAAACATAGATTTAAAACAGATTGTACAAACTATTTATGATACAAACTCTAATGAAAATAACAAGAAACACTAACTCAGTATTGTGCGATGAAGAAGATCTAAGACAGATCTGGTTAATCTTGATGAAGAAGAAATCGAGAGAGAGAGAGTTCTTGAGAGTAAATTGTTTAGAGAATGTGGAAAAATGAATACTGTTTGCTAGGTGAACAGACTCCATCTTATTTATATATGAAGTTAGAAAAGGCAAGAATAGTCCTTGTAGTATCCAATTGTTGCTCCGCTACCCTTTAAAATTCCCAAAGCTTGAGGCGCAGTCCTCTAACATATCTACCAGCAGACACTTTACTCTTTGTGTATTTTCAACCCATATTTGTAAATACCTAACAAATAAAAGACATTAGTTAGTCAAGATTGAAATTGTATATTAACTTTCAACACCCGCCCTCAATCTTGACGTTTAAAAAGATCTATCATCTTTAACTTTGAACACATATAATTGTGTTGATTAACACCAAGAGCTTTTGTCAAAATATCTGCTGTTTGTTCAGAAGACT
>NW_020201248.1:16333-30421 GCF_001531365.2 Cynara cardunculus var. scolymus | reverse complement strand
CATCCACAATGGTCAAGAAAAATTTATATCCCTCTCTACTTTGAGTGTGATAAGGTCCCCATACGTCTAGATGAACGAGTTCACCAAGACTTTCAGACCTATGAATACTAGTGGTAAATTTCTCACGTGTCTGTTTTGCCTTATGGCATATTTCACAAGGACCACTTCTTTCATTTCCTATTTTCAAWTTTTCTTTTAAAACACAAAGAACTTGATCAGCAGGATGACCAAGTTTACTATGCCATAACAGAGACGAAACAAAACAGGTCATACCACATTTGTTAAAGGAGAGAGGAACACTATCGCTAAGAGTTTGGTCAAAGAAATATAGCCCTCCATTCTGATTACCAATCCCCACAGTGTTCTGTTGCAGATAATCCTGAACATAACACTTTGTTTCATCAAATTTAATACACACCTTATTATCTTTGGTTAGCTTATGAACAAATAAAAGATTAACATTGAACTCAGGGACAACTAAAACATCGAATAGGGTCACATTATTGGATAACCTCAGGTTTCCTATTTTGTCAATTTTAGCTTTAGTTCCATTCGGATGACTAACTCTAAGGTCCAGGTCAGTGACATCAACGATATTTTCTAAAAGAGAGGARCTAGAGGTCATATGCTGATTAGCTCCAGAGTCTATTATCCATCCATAGCAAGGGTTAGGAGACATACCTGCCATATTGRCAGATGCTCCTTCAGTGGTGTTTTTGGGATTGATAAGGCTCAGAATTTTAGCTACCTGTTCTTCAGAGAAAACGAAGGAGGAATTCTRAGTGGTAGAATCAGAAACAGAGGCACTACCAGCTGAAGATTTAAAATTTTGACTTTGAGGTTTAAAATTTTGAGATTGAGGTTGAGGACGAGRCCGATTTTGAAAGTCTTTGGGAAAACCTATTAATTTGAAACACCGTTCAATGGTATGACCAGTGTTGCCACAATGTTTACAATTAAGACTGGGATTTCTCACAGGTTTTCTTTTATTTTCAAAAGATTTACTTAAGAAAGCAGAATTTTGCGTTTTAACGCGATTTTGAGTAGAATTGACCCCCCTATGAGATTCCTCCCTAGATACCAAAGAGAAAGCGGTTTTAATGGATGGGAGGGGATCTCTGGTTAAGATATTACTCCTAATAGGCTGATAAACATCATCAAGACCCATGAGGAATTGCATTAGTTTAATAAGCTGACTGTGCTGTAAAAAATCATGAGATGCATTGCAAGAACAAGAGGGGAGTTTTATCAAAGCATCAAATTGTTTCCAATAAGAATTGAGTTTATGATAGTATTCTGAAACAGACATATTATTCTGACTTAATGAATTTATCTTTTGATACAGATTAAAAGTCACAGATCCGTCAACCTTATCGTAAGTTTCCCTTAATTCCTCCCAAACTTGAGAGGACAGTTTTGAAAAAAATTGTCCGAGAAATAAATCTTCTGTCATAGAACTTAGTATCCATGATAGAACCACAGAATTACACCGATCCCATTGTTTCTCAAGGATAGGATCATTATCAGGACGAATACAACTACCATCAATAAAACCAACTTTATTCTTAGTTTCGAGAGCTAAGATCATAGCACAGGACCACACACGATAATTTTCAGTCCCACATAGTTTGAAAGATAAAATGGAAGCTCCACTGGTATCGCTAGGATGCAGGTAGAGTGGGTCTCCAAAGTCTAATTTAGCGACCKTGGATTCCACTGGACCTGAAGGTCTAGCAACAACGAGAGGAGTGTCCATAAGAGAACCACCACACACAAAAACAAGGAACTGAACTGCTTAAAGGCAGGATTCCTAAAACACTTATAGTGCTAGGTCAAGCCAACAGAACAGACCAAGAGCGAGAAAAACAACAAAGGCACACACAACAGATAAAGAAGCAGACAAAACTTACCACAGAGATCTTTAACAAAAAGTTAAAGAATAACAACAGATAAAACCAACCAGCAAATGGATATAATATTGAATAGAACAGGAAATGAAAAAAAACTACTTATCAGAGAGGTGCTCCCAGAAGGTACCTGAACAGATGAACAAAGTTAGAGTAGCAAAATCAACCAGAAAGGTAAACTTGACACGATCCAGATCTTGATGGTAAAAAAAATATCGCTATGTATGTCATGAAAAACAAAGAAAGAGAGAAGATCACGAATAAGGAGTCTAACTAGATCATTCAGATCTAAAGAAAAAAAAAACTCACTATACTCGATCATATCCGATATAGAGACATACGGTGCATATTTTTATAACAACTACAAGAGCTGGAATAGAACACATATTGTGATAACAAAACAGATCCAAAGAAACATGCATTAAAAAAGGAGATTTGGAATATGGACACAGATCAACCAGTACAGAAAATAGAACTTTCATGAAATATAATGCATTGCAACAAGATCTGGATAAGGACACAGATCAGAAAAAAAATACAGATCTGGAATAAAGGGACACAGATCAAAATAAAAAAAAACATTTAAATGCATAGATCTGGAAAGTAAGGACACAGATCATTAATCTATATGTAAGAATGCATAAATCTGAAAAATGTATGCATAGATCTGGATATGAAGGGACACAGATCAATAAACCATATGTAAAAAAAAACAGAGATCAAATAATCCATGAGGTTGCTATTGTGAACGATTCTGATAAGAATGGTAAACTAGTACCAAGATCAAGAATCGATTCTGTCATCTTATCGAAACAGAGACGGCAGAAAAAAAGAAGAACAAACTCATAAGCGAGATCGCCGCTCTGATACCATATTAGAATTTACAGATTCATTTAACTTGAAAGATAACAACCTATTTGCAGTAAACACAAACATAGATTTAAAACAGATTGTACAAACTATTTATGATACAAACTCTAATGAAAATAACAAGAAACACTAACTCAGTATTGTGCGATGAAGAAGATCTAAGACAGATCTGGTTAATCTTGATGAAGAAGAAATCGAGAGAGAGAGAGAGTTCTTGAGAGTAAATTGTTTAGAGAATGTGGAAAAATGAATACTGTTTGCTAGGTGAACAGACTCCATCTTATTTATATATGAAGTTAGAAAAGGCAAGAATAGTCCTTGTAGTATCCAATTGTTGCTCCGCTACTCTTTAAAATTCCCAAAGCTTGAGGCGCAGTCCTCTAACATATCTACCAGCAGACACTTTACTCTTTGTGTATTTTCAGCCCATATTTGTAAATACCTAACAAATAAAAGACATTAGTTAGTCAAGATTGAAATTGTATATTAACTTTCAACACTTGTACACTTAAATTAATTTTTAAAATGTCTCTATAGATCCCAGATTCAAGTCTATAACAGTAAAGATCAAGATCAAGAACATAGATTTGCAGAAATGTTTATGTCGACATGTATATTGAAATGAAGTCAAAGTACAATGTTCTTGAGTACTCTCTCTCTCTCAATGATCGATCTCACGTAATTCTCTCAATGAATCTGCTAACCGCTCTCTTTACCAACAAAACTAACAAAACACACTATTTATACCAAGGAATACAAAGAACAAACAACCTTACAAAGTACATCAAAACAGTTTAAGCACAATAACTCGAATACAACATTTTTTTAACTCAACATTCTCTTTATTACCTTTTCAAATATTGACTATTACATCTTCAAACAATTTAAATAAATCCAAACACTATTTCACACATACAGTTTTATTACCATCGACCTATTAGGTGTCCCATGATCACTTTCAAACTGTAAATTTGAAAAGCTCACATAAAACTTGAGTCGATGGTTGTTTTTAAAACAAACCCGGATGAAATTATCATTCAAAATGTTAATCCCGAACCATGAAACTTGTCTTCAGTGATCATGTCTAGTTGTTCCACCATCTCGGCTGTTAAATGATTCTTCCAGTCCCCGATCTCACCTCGGCGGAAATACGCCTGATTCGATAAGCCAGTCGTCAGAGTTCCGTTTTTGTTCACCTCTAGATTGCTCAAAGTTTCAAAGCTACACAAACGTAAGATGGCATCCACAATACCCTCTTCCTCTTCTTTCGGCGTAATCGGGCAGCCATAAAACTCGGCTAGTTTTCTCAACTCAGTACCTGGATGCTCTTTCATCTCCTCATACTTCAAAAACAACACTTGTTTAGGCCTTTGCAGACTCTCATTCCAATACCCTAGCACTTGGTCCCAGTAAGGACCATATAGGGACACTCCTTTGCAAAACAAATCAAACATTTCTTCGATCGAATTGACCCCCATATGTTCCAGCCTCAACTTGTTCGTAAAATGAAATGCAGAAACAAACAAGTCTTTCGGGTTCCTGCACATATAAACAATCTTACATTTGGAAACATGGACGGATTCAGGTAGCGAAACGTGCGAGACATGAGTGGCAAAGAGTCTAGGAGGAGGCATCGAAGAGAAGTCAGGATTCGGGTTATCGGCATAGATGTCTTCCACAAATGGCACAAGTTCATGGGAATTGGTTTTTAGCAAAGGGTGGTCTCCAGAAGTGATAGGATAACTGGTTCGGTTTAGTATAGCGAAAGAGATGGCCTTTAACCACGTCGTGCCTGATTTCGGAGCTGTAACGACGAAGATATCGGTATCTTGTGCAGGAAAATGTTTTTGAAACGAAAGGACTCCTTGTAGGTGTGAAATGCTATGCCAAAAACCTTGGTAATTATACATAACAGGTAAAACCCACCCTCTATTTTTGGACAAGGTGGACATCAGGTCTTTGCATTCTTTGGACACCAAAGGATCTTGCAAGTATTTGGGAAGAGAATGCTGGGAAATCGCCATGATGGATTAAGAGGGTTTGAACCTTGAAGATGCATGGAACATATCATATTGGTTTATACACAACTAGAAGGGTATTCGTGCAATAGATAAATCTATATTTTAATGTTTAGTTTTTATTATTTGTCTCTATCGATATAATACGATTTTATGTGGTTTTGAGAAAACGGTAATGTTTTTATTTTTGAATGAAATATAAATTTAAAGATAACATACAAAATTTTAAAAAAATAAAATCGATATTAGTATTAAATTAACTACTTAATAGTTCTCGTTTTTTTGGTGTAACTTCTTTAATTTAATTTTTTTATTATAATATAATTTAGGTCTAAAAACAAAATAATTTATTTTTGATTTAATAATATAATTTTTATTAAAGATGATAACTGAACATTCGGTTAAAAAACTTAATGACTATCTTAATTATATTTTAGATTTTCTATATTTAAAATGAGATGTTTATATAATGTATTTTGATTATGTTTATCTGCAGTTAGTTACACGAATTTAAAGATGAAGCTTTAATAAGTTGTACTTACGCAAAATCACTTGTAATATTGAATTTTAAGTAATATGCATCAATAAGTAGTAATTCATGCTAAAAAATGGTTTTTAAAATTTTTTGCCAAATAATTTATAATATAATGTAGATAAGCCATGGCCTTGGATGTTGGATCCTTTGAAAACATGATGATTAGCTTAATGTTTAATTTCATATTACTTATTTTCCTTCATTTTTAAATCATTAAAATAATAGATAATTAATTTCTAAATCATTAAAATAAAGGATAATTAATTTTTAAATCATTAAAATAAAATAAATAAATACCTAATTAATTTTAACAAGACAAAACTACAAAAACATGTAAATCTCTCGATTGTATTTTTTATAATTGTTGTCAAAGGTGCAAATCTAGCGAAAGATTTGGTGGAAAATAAAGTTTGCAATTTTTTCACAAAAATATTATTCTTTCTTTAAAAAAAATAAAAAATGCTAAAAGAGAGGGACAATCACGACTATGACTCTTGTACTACCTTAAACCACGCTATTTAATATTTTTGTTTGGTCAATACAAAAACTAAAATATTTAGGCTTTTTAAATTCTGTAAGAAATCTGATGAAATTGAAATGTTTAATTTCATTGATTAAGTTTCATTTTTTTTGTTTGCTTCATTCTTTTTTCATGAAAAGAATTAAAATATCATAAATAAAAAAATTTAACAATCCTTAGCAACTATATGGTATTGTGATGGATTGAGATTCTTTATTTCATATAACAAATATTTCTTAACCCAATATACCCTAGTATTATAAAACCCAATATGACCATTGTGGACCACCTCCGATCACTGTTAATCTGAACCACTACCGACCACCGTCATCTGAACCAACGTCCACCACCACCGATCCGAACCGCTGCCGACCATCGGCGACTACCACTTATCTGAACCACTGTCGGGCACCGTCGATCTAAACCACCACTAGTTTTAACCACTATCGATCTGAACCACCGCCGATCACCACCATCTGAACCATCGTGGACCACCATCGATCTGAATCACTGCTGGCCACGACCAATTTGAACCACCTCCGACCATCGCCATCTGAACCACCACGGACCACCACTGATCTAAACCACTGGCAACCACCGCCATCTAAACCATCGCAGACTACCATCGATTTGAACCACCTCCGACCACCGCCGATATGAATCACTGTCGGGCACCATCGATCTGAAACATCGTCGATGAACCACTCCCGACCATCGCCATCTGAACCACCACAGACCACCACCAATTTGAACCACTGCCGAGCATCGTCATCTGAATTATCGTAGACCACCACCGATCTGAACCACTGTCAACCACCGTCATCTGAACCACCGCGGACCACCACCGATCTGAACCATGCCCAACCACCGCCATCTGAACCACCACGGACCACCACCGATCTGAACCACCATGGACCACCACCGATCTGAACCACTGCTCACCATCGCCATTTGAACCAACGTGAACCACCATTTATCTTAACCACGATTGACCATCTCCATCTGAACCACCGCCGACCACTACCCACCGTCGACCACTACCCACCACGGCCGACCACCGCCATCTGAACCACTACGAATCGCCACTGATCTGAACCACCGTCGATCTAAACCACAGTCGACCATCCCCGACCACCACCGAAATAGCTATTTTTAGATGATAAAGAATTAGCTATTTTAAGATAATTTTAATATCGATTTAGCAACTTTGGTTTATGGTTATATTTGGGTTGTGTACTTTATATTGTGTTACACATTAAACAATTATTTTATTAAAGTATTTTTTGTTTAAAGAAAATTAAAATTTTCAAAAAAGGGCATTGGTCATTTACCAATATTTCATTCCAAATGCGAAGGTACACTGTGTGAACCAAACAGACAAATTTCAATTATTTAACAAATTCCATTTCCAATGTCTGTCAATCAAACAGGTGATCAAACCTGACAACATTCCATTCCAATTCCTTTAAAATCAAATTCTTTTAATAAATTCCATTTCATCCAAAAACATTCTACAAACCAAACGCTACCTAAGGCTCAAGCTATGGACTATGCATCCGTGAGATCCTTTTATTTGCACTACTACTATTTTCTTGGCCGGATTCCGCAAAGGAAATTAAAAAAGTCAACAATCCGTTGACTTCCAACACAAATCCGTCACAGATGATTTCAAAAAAGAAATTCCTTTTATTCCGACCAGTTTTTCGATGGATTAATTACTAGTGGAATAATTTAATAATTTTTAAAAATAATTAATTTTAATTAATTAAAAAAACCGACGGATTTTAATTAAAATCCACCGACAATTTTAATTAATTAAAAAAAATCCTACGACCATCATTCATGGGTAACTAAAACATTTAAAAAATAAAGAATTAAAATAAAAATTAATATCCACGAATTATCTGTATGATAGTGATCGATGATAATCCACTAATAATAATTTTTTTTTAATTTTTTAAAATTTCTTGAAAAGTAATTATCACCGACGGTACTCATAATCCGCCAATAATAAAAAATATTAATTTTCCCTTTTCCTTTTATTTATAAATATATATTAAATTGATTACTATCCCTCAATAATAACTTTTTTTGAAAAAAATTAAAAAGAATATATTTAAAAGGCTTGTATTATGACAAATGATGGTTCGCCAGTAATACAAATTTCTTAAATATTTTTTACTATAAGAAATCGTTTGTGACCGATTTGGGACCGATTTCTTTTTAAAAATGTCTTATTTGTTTTTTTTTTTCTTTTTTAAATATTGAGTTTTATATATATGTAAAATATTTATATTTACCACATACTACATATAATGGATTATTATTCTCTTATCGAGTCCAATACACACCACATGGAACTCTCAACAACTATAGATTAAGACATCCCTGGCAACGTGGCCAAAAACTTGATGCGTTTAGACATTGAATCTCAAGAACAGTAAGTAGTAACACATGCAAGTGTACACATGTCAACACTATCGTCTTTCAAGTAATGAAATGGTAAGAACAAATGAAAGAAATTGCTTAAGAAAAATAGATATCTTAAGTTGCAAGATCTCGAGGTGAAAAACTAACTTCAAATGACAAATATGAAGAAATTGCTTTGGGTTGAGTTAACACTGCTGGAAATAACAAGAGAAAGAAAGAAGCATGAGTGTAAGACTTGTGGTGAAGACATGAACACAAATTCCAGCAAATAAGGTTGTGCGAATGTTACGACAAGCAGTTGGCAATAACTAGTTTCACCATCTATTTTAAGGAACATTCTTCCAGACTTCTACCATTGCACTAATGTTTAGCTTTTAACTAACATATTCCTATGTGGTATCATAACCAACGATAGTGTAAAAACGTGTCCTAAAAATATATGTATTAACAAATTCTTTTGCTTAAAATTACTTTTCTGAGCCGATTCTCATATCATTTAAGTTGATGTGTTCCAAGTGACTCATTCCTGAGATCACTGCACTTTAATACTTTGATAAGTGACTAACTTGTCGAAAACTAATCAAATTGAAAAACATAGATAACAAATTCATTTGTTAGCAACTCTTTCGAGTCTACTTCCCATATCATTCAGATTGATGTGCATTCAAGTAGTTTATTCCTAAGACCACGACACTTTAACTTGTTTCAAAGTAAACAACTCGTCAAGAATTGTCTTTGATTTTATAAAACTTGAAATGAAATAGTGAAACATCATTATTGCAAAATAATTTCCGCTTTGGTTTGGTTTAAAATCTCACCAATTGTTTCACACCCAAGCTAAAAGATTTAGCTACTCGTAACGAAAGTAAATTGCAAGGAAATGTGAATAACAAAAAGTAAGTACCTAAAAAGTAATGATGGAAATTAAATGTTAAAAGTTAGTGATGGAATGTAAAGACAGTAAGCGTAATAAAGTAAAGAACCAATGAAAAATTGAAGAACAAGGCTCAAGAAATTACGAGAATTTATAAATTAAAACCAGAGAGCATAAACTTAAATTACTTCAAAATGTAAATCACAAATAAATTAGAGTTGATTGGATAACAAACCTAAACCCCAACACTTCTATTTATACCAAGACTAGAGGGGCACGACCAAAGTTTACCAAAAGTCAACAAAAAGTATATAAAGGCTAACTAAATTAATCAAATTAAAACTAGAAGTACAACAACTATTTTGCCTTCAAAAAGTCGGAGGAACTTGATCTCGAAGTTAGAAAACGTCTGGTTCTAAAGCAGATCCGTGGTTGAATGCAATAACCCCTCCCAAAAGCCACATAAACGTGTAGATCCAATGCTCTGGTAATGCCGGAAGCATAAACAGCCTGTCCATAAGGTGAAATTCGCACTCTATAGCCTTATTTCAAATTAATCACCACTGTAGCTCCATAAAACAAATAAATAGAAAATAAGATAATAAAAGAATCAGTTTGAGATATAAAGGGAAAATAGCCTAGTTATAAGTAAAGAAATGAGTGTTTAAACACTAAACATAAAGTGCGTATCAAACTGTATTCCTACAACTGGCTATATTGTTTATTTAGGTCGAAAATCCTATCTTTTGGTGTTCTCATAAACAATGAACCCTTGCTCAATCGTCAACCGAAGCCGAGTACCGAGCCAATGCTACAAGTACTGTCGAGGTCTTGTGGGTCCAAAACTTACCCCATGAGTTGGGACATATGCCAATAAACAAACCATTCATCTATTGTGACAACATGGGAACTACATATGTTGCCGTAAATACAAAATTCCATTCCGAAAGGAAAACTTGGCACTTGACCTCATTTTGTTTATGTAAATGTTCAAAACCCACAACTTCGTATGTCATACATTGCTGGCAATGATTAGCTTGCCGATTCTCTTATTAAGCCTCTTGCTCGAACACAGATCATTGAGCTCATGCCCAAGATTGGCCTCACTAATCGATCGTCCATCTTGCAGAGGCATGATAGAGATACATCAAACTACATCTCTTGATCATCAAAGTCATACCCCTTAGATCTATTCCCAATTCTTATCTCTATTCCAGTTCTCATTTCTTGTAATTATTTTTGTAATCTCTAGGATGGAGTTTCTATTTCTCAAATTGTGTATATATACTCCATAGTGGTTGATGTAATAAACAAGTCAATTCAATTACAAATTATAATGTTTGTTTTATTAACTAGTTGCTTTAAAGGGCCGTTTACCTGAACACTTATCCAGTAAGCCTTTACTGGTAAAATTCAACATTATCGCTTACTTATATGGTTTTATCCGCAATTATTTATATCAATATTTTTTTCAAAATTTTATGATATTTTTAAATTTATATTTTGTTAAAAAATAAAAATATTACCACTTTCTCAAAACCACATAAAACCAATGTTTACTTAATATTCAAGATTACAAGTAAATTATTCAAGAGTACAACTTATCAAAGCTCGATTTTTGAATTCGTATAACTAATTGCGGATAAATATAATCAAATAAAGGATAAACATCTTATTTAAAATATAAAAAATCTAAAATATAATTAGAATAATTACCGAGTTCTAACAAAATAATTAATGATTATCTTTATAAGGAAATTATATTATTAAACCAAATATAAATTAATTCGTTATTGTACATAAATTAAATTATAATAAAAAAATTGAATTAAAAAATTACACAAAAAATGAGAAATTTTAAATAGTTAATTTGATACGAATATCGATATATTTTTGTTATGCATAAARTACTGTATATTGATSCATATTACTTAAAATTCAAKATTAYAAGTAATTATGYATAAGTACAACTTATTAAAGCTCGATGTTTGAATTCGTATAAATAACTGCGGATAAACATAATCAAATAGAGGATGAACATCTTATTTTAAAATATAAAAAATCTAAAATATAATTAGAATAATTACCGAGTTCTAACAAAATAATTAATGATTATCTTTATAAAAAATTATATTATTAAACCAAATATAAATTATTTCGTTATTGTACATAAATTAAATTATAAAAAAATTGAATTAAAAAATTACACAAAAAAATAATGAATTTCAAATAGTTAATTTGATACTAATATCGATATATTTTTTTCAAATTTTTATGATATCTTCAAACATATATTTTATTCAAAAATAAAAACATAATCGTTTTCTCAAAATCACATAAAACTATATTATAACATCGACTGAGATAAAGAATAAAATGAAATATTAAAATCACGATGTATCTTGCATTGCGCGAGTACGCTTCTAATATATATATATATATATATATATATATATATAGTCAAGTTCATATGATAATGATACATATTTAAGAAAAATAATAAAATGGTCGAATCAAATGTGATTTTATACTAACCTCACGTAGAAAATCACAAGTGATTCACACGACTTTGCCCCGCGATATGAGGTCGCAACCAAAGTTGCCTGTACGCCCCCTTGTTTTCCCATTAATATAAAATCACATGTGATTTTATACGTAATTTGGTTATTTTCTTACTTTTTTAAATATATATTATTTTCGTATGAACCTATTTTTATATGTATAGGTTTAAATTTAATGAGAAATAAAAACAACATCAATATAAATGTTTAGAAATAAAAAATAATTACATACAACATGAATGACTTAAATAATTAAATAACATTAATGCAAATTAACTAACCACCTTAATATTTCAACTATGAAAAGCATTAAAATATTGTGTTGTTTAGTACAATTAAACGAGAATCCCAAGAATTTTTACCTCGTCAATGGAAAATGTTTCGTGATTGGTATATTCAAAGCATGATTCAACGTGTTATACTAAAACTCTTAGGATCCGTTTACCAAATACTTACCCGGTAAATACTTACCGGTAAAATTTAACACTGTTACTTACTTACCGGATAAGATTTTAGTCTATCAAAACGACATTGTATGCAACAATTCATCCGGTAAGCGCTTACTGTGGTAAGAGTTGTCGCCCTTACTTACCGGGTAAGACTCATGGTCATTGTATCGCTCTTATCGGATAAGATTCTTAGTCCTTATCATATTCATCCGGTGAGGTAACATGACTTGGTAAGCGCTTACGCAGGTAAGTGTTTGGTAAACGGCCCCTTAGTGATTTGATGATGGTCGCTTATACTTGGTTACTTTGTGAAGTTCTAACTGAAAACTACTAGCGATTGAGTCTTTTTAGTGCTCGTTGAGTACTACAATTGTTTAGATTATGTTTTATACCTTTTCTTATTCCGCCAAGAGTCTGTAAATTCAAATGTATTGATTCTTCTTCTAAATCAATAAAAGAAGAATAAATACACTTGAATTTACATACTTTTGGTGGAATAAGAAAAAGGTATAGAACATAATCTAAACAATCTTACTTTGAAACTAAAGAGCACTAAGAATCTTTAAAAACAAAGTATGGAAGACACTAAGAATCTTTAAAAACATTGMTTTGATACCACTTATTCAATGTGTCTGAACACCTCAAAAGATCTGAAATCTATGACTCTTAGCGCTCTTTTTCAGTATTTACTTCAAACAATCATTTTCATTCAATAGAGAGTTATTCTCACCATTAACATAGTAACACTTACGATTGTCTGGGTTCGAAAATGAACAACTACTGATAAAATCTGGACTGAAAAATTTGAGAGTATTATCGAGTGAATTTCGTGATACTCAAACAAATTATGGTGAAAATATCACTTAAGAAAAGAGGGGTATGACATCATAACTCATATATCTATCGCATACCAATATATTTTTTCTAGTACTCAATATTGTTAGAAAAATCTATCATCTTTAAATACGGTGATTATTCAAGATTTTTAACTACATGACTGATTTTTGATAGCAACAATTTATCGGGATTAGTACAGACATAGTTCGAAACACCCTTCAAATAAAACTTAACATACCGATCCTTAATTATTTTAGTTGAAGACAATACATCATATACGACCGAATCACAAAGTGATAAAATTGATACATCATTGTAATCACCTTTAACTTTCTGAGATCAACGATCGATGTCGTCTCTTTAATCTCACATGATGTATAGTTAAATAACACATGTACTAATTTCACGTAATTAATATTGTATATCAATAAACTGTATCGATAAACCTTAGTAATAATCATCATATTACTTCGTAATTATATTATATCATCATCATAAATACATCGTTTACGCAAATATAACCTTTATTCGATGCTTACTTATCTTAATATTGAAGTAGATACCCCTGATTACAGCTCTTACAAATACCATTTCATGCAAGTTAAAATTTCAACCCTGATCCTTGGAACTTTTCTTCACAGATGTTGTCAAGACGCTCAACCATTTCTGGAGTCAGATGGTTTTTCCAGTCTCCAACTTCACCTTTTCGGAAAAATGCACTGAAATCCTCCCCAGATGGAAGCTTTCCTTCCTTGTTCACTTTCAGATTACTCAAGTTATCAAAGCTACAAATCTCTAAAATTTCATCCACCGTTCTTTCTTCCTCTTCCTTGGATGAAAATGAGCACCCTAAAAAGTCTGCAAGTTTCTTCAAATGAAGCTCTGGCTGCTCTTTCATTTCTTCATATTTCAGAAAGAATACTTTTTGGGGATTGTTTAAGCTTTCCTTCCAGTAACCTAACATATGATCCCAAAAAGGACCATATATGCTCACTCCTGCACAGAACTTCTCAAAAGCGTCCTCAAGTGGATTTGTCCCCATTTCCTTGAGCCTCAACTTGTTTGTGAAAAACCAAAGAGACACCAA
>NW_020201248.1:1856-13804 GCF_001531365.2 Cynara cardunculus var. scolymus | reverse complement strand
TATATATATATATATATATATATATATATATATATATAGTCTTCAAATTTTAAATGATATTGGTATTGATTAATCAGGTCATTATCACTCATTGGCTCAATAATTTTGACCACTTTTGTTTGCATGTAAGCTAAATAATATATCCATTAACATTAATCTGCCCGACATTTGAAAAAACAACTATGCGCAATATAGATTATAAAGGGGAGATTGTCTTAACGTGAAACATATGGGTTCTTATTTACTTTAAAGCAAAATACAAAATTGGTGCTATGTGGTTTGATTGTTGTCACATTTTTTTGTCCTATAGTTTTGAAAATACAATATGATTATATATTGTAGTTTATAAAAATGTTCGGTTTTGGTCCCCTGTTTTTAATGGTCCTTAAAAAATAATCCGTTAAGTATTAGGCATTCTATACTTTTACCATTTTCCTTTCATTTAACGAGATTAAATTAAATATACATATTAAATTATAATTTATATTTATATTATACATATATATCTATACTACTTTATCAATGAGATTTAACAAAAGTCTTAAAAACAATTTTTAATGCATTTGGTACTACCATTTCATGCCTAAAGTCATAATAACAAGATCTATTGCATTTGGTACTAATCTATAAAGCACATATTCAAAAACAACAAAGCACTGTCTCTCCAACATCAAGATCAACTCTCTCTCTCTCTCTCTCTCCAAGGAGCTCTCTTTCCGACGCAATCCACTCTCTGGCTCTCCTCCTACCGAGATGACAATTCAATCCCAAGGTAGCGATTCAGGTTTATAAATGATCGCTCCTCTCTTCCACTCGATTCAAGCGATACCGCTCCTTTCCATCGATTGCTTTCAAAGTGTTTTCCCTGTTCTTCCCATCGATTGCTTTCCAAATTTGAGTTACTTTTTCTTTTAAATTTCATGTTTCAACCATCTATTCCAGTGTTTGAGTTTTGAGTTCTAAGTTTTTGCTCTTGTTTTATTTTGTGTTACTTTTGCTCCTGTTTTTGAGTTCAATTTGTAGTTCCAAATTTTAGTAACAGACCACAGTTTAATCCAATCTTATATCACCAATTTTAGGGGAACCAACATTAAATCAAAAAGACCTTGAGTCATGTTTTTTTGTTCCAATCAAACCCAACTTCATGTCTACTAGATATTGAGATAGTAGGCCAAAATGGGATAAGATTTTGAAAGAATAGCAACCAAGCCCACCAAGCTATTATAATCAAATGCACAAGACTCAAAAGCCAAGCCAAACACCAAACAATGGTCTTATAGGATCCCAAAGGAACATATTTTATCCAACAGTTCCATACCATCCCAACCTTATACCATTCTTTAGAAACCAAAGAACCAACAACAATGTTTGTATCAAAACAGTCCCAAACGGTAACCAAGGAACCGACAGTAGTGTTTGTATCCAGTAGAAGGTTAAGAAATAAAATGACACTAGTACATTTCAGAATAGAAGGCTTCCATCAGGCTCAAAGTGCAATCTTAAATTACTTTCAAAATAGAAGCAGAAGTGTTGATCCTCTCTCTCAGTGATTTGATGATAATCCCTTTTCACTTATACGTTGTATTTATGTTTCTGTMTTTTCAGTTCCAGTGATCTTCACTGAGCATGTTCAGTGATTGCTGAAGAACTTGCATTGTAAATCTCTTAGAGACAACAATACTTCAAGAAGACAACACTCACACCAAAGAACCTTCAGCAAACGTCGAAGACTGAAACTGAAGAATAGAGACTGACGAGTACGTGATCTGAAGCGGTATTCATTGATTACAAGTCTGTCTACATATGTGTGAAGACTACTCAAGCTTCAGCGAATGATGATGAGACCTTCAGGTCATTCCAGCATTCAGCGATCAAAGGAAGCTTGCTTAGCACGATTGTTGTTGTCTTGTCCTTATGCACACAAAGAACAAAACCCATACCCTTATGAAAGTTGGTACGGTACGGAGCCGACTAGTCGACTCTATTGTCCACCAACTTTAGGTAAGGATGTTTACTCATGAATAATGCTTTTTGTACTATTCAATATAGCAAAGGACAAACCTTCCTCTTAAGGCTTGACACGCACTCTAACCCTACCATATTGCATTAAATGTTCATTTAATGCACTGGGTATAAATAGAAGCATTTCTTCTCCATGCAGAGTGCAAGCAACTCACTCTCTAACCCTAATTCTTACTTCAAGCTTTTTCTAGCTTAAGTAAAGGATCTTCTCTACAACATTTCTTTTCTTGTATTTGCTAAGACTTAGTGTGTAACTAAAGATTGTTTAGATAGGTTTTTATCACCTAATCTTTCCGCAAACAATCTTGTAAAATCTGTATTGATCTTCTTTATCAATATATATTTTAAATTTAAAAATATTGTGTTTGTATTCATCCCCCCCTTCTACAAACTGTTTTACTCTTCTTGTAGATCCTCAAGGGACCAACAAGAGGTTTAGTAGTCAACAATACCCTTAAATATCACTTTTTGGTGATGATGACATGCAACTTGATTTTCTTCATCCCTTTGCTTATTGCGGTCTAAAAGTGACAAAAATAATCCAGAGGTTTGTAATTTATTTTCACATTCCATGATAGTTTAAGCAATTAAATGAATATGATCATATTGTTTGAACATGCTTGTAAATCCTCCAACCAGATAAATTTAGGGAAATCTTTAGGTGAAGGGATTCAAGGCCTCATTGACATAGACCCTTTAATTAATCACCATCTAGGTGTTATGAAAATTTAAAAATAATTGAAAGAGGTGTATCTGATATCTGTAACAGTAAGTTGATGAACTTTAGCCAAATATAGTCATTCCTTAATTTCAATATGGATAGATTCTAACTAATTTACAAGATGGATATTACATTCGACATTTCGAAGCACTTTGCTTTATTCACACTTTTGATCCTATACTTCAAGAACCCATAATGTTGGTCACTAGACATCAACTGGTTGTTTTTACTCTTTTATGGAGGAAGATGAGCTTAAGGAATGGGTTGCTTAGGTGGAACCAAGTGTTCTCATAACATTTGTGTCATTGCCTCATGGTGGCAACGATTTGAGTAACACAAAAATTCGAACATAATAGATGAAAGAGGCTACCAACTTTAGTATAAGGATCTAATAAGATCTGAGAAGAATCATAGTAGTGTCCTTCCTCAGGACAAAATTCTCCAGAAAATTTGTAGCCATATAGCATGTCTGTAAAATATCCTTTCAAATTGGTAAGTTGATCCAGAGATATCTGCTCAGTAACTCTTTTCTGCATCAAGTGAGAATCATAGAAACAATCATGCCTATGAACAAATAATAACTTATTATATACAATATGCAACAAGATTCCAACACAGTAATTTAACTGCAAAGTTGATAAGGATTGTTTGTTTATAGTTACAAAGTAGATAATCTAAAATAAATATCTTAAAAACAACTTGCAATGCATTAAGTACTGCTATCTTATGTATTTTATGAAAATCTCTTAATGCTATGCTTAGAATTTGGGTCATCTTTTAAGACATGCTCTCTATAAGGCTTCCCTCCCTAAGACCCAAGGTGACTGTTCACAAAATCATTCAAACCTGACCCTTTCCCTCCTCTGCGTATTCCCCAAATGAAGAAGTTCAAAATTGCCTTTCCATCCGGTTTTTTCCTTCATGAATACATTCTCCATTCAAAACCAAGAAAGAATTTTTGAGATCTCTTGTTTCACAAATATGGCATCACCCTTCTTCAATCGTTGCCCCCATTTAAATAAACCCTCAAAGTTCCCCACCCATATGGAAACTTTTCCTTAAATGATGTCAATAAACCCTCTTCAGGATTCGAATTCGTTGTTTCCTTAACTTCACCAGGTAAGTAATCACCTTTTCCTTTATCTACTATAAATGTTCTTCAATTCCATAAATCTGATCTCTTGTTTATTTACTTTGGTTCATTCATTTCTGCACTTTTGGATTTATCTTGAAAATCCCTTCCTTAGGAGGATTCCCACCATGGTTCTCAAATGCATGTCTTGTGTTACTACAATGTTCTTTTTTTATTAAAAGGGTTTTGTTTTACTGCAGTCTTCCTTTCTTTTCCAGCCAAGTCAAGATCTTACACAAGAGGTTTCAAGTCAAATTTAAGCGAATAAGAGGTATGAATATATTTGTAATTTGCCATATCTTGTATTTCCTTAAGCCACCTTTTGTTGGCCTTTTACACCTTTTTAGGAACCAAACCGTAATAGCGGTTTATAAAATTTTCAAACCGAGCGATTTGACATCAAGTGCCCAGACCAGTCAAACCAGACCACGAAAAGACGGTCTAGTCTGAGCGGTTTAGGCGGTTTAGGCATTTAATGGACTTTAAATATTAAACTTAAAAACATATATAATTTAGAATTTTAGATTAAATATCCATTTTGACAAAACAAAATATCCAAACAAATAAATGTAATAATTAAATAGCTCTTGAGTCCAAAATCCAAACAATCCAAAGTCCAAACAAATAAATATATAATACATATTAGAAAACAAACAATTTAACAAAGTTACAATTCCACTGTGAGTATTGATTAACAAAATCCATGACTTCACAACCTTCAATTCTTGACTAAACAAACTAGAAGACATATCTTAGTTGGTTGAATCACTTGGTTCATGCCTTGATGATGTGCGCCGAAATCAAACCATGAATTAGGAAAGATCGATAGATTGGTAGAGTTCTTGAGGGATTTCAAAATTTGGAGACCGTCAATGTCAAATGTGTCGACATGTTTAGTGGTTTAGGGGTTTTTAGGCAGCGATTCAATTGGATTTGATTATGTCAGATATTAGGCTTTATGTTGGGCTTAGAGATATATTTGAATCATAGCCCATAAATTAAAAAAGTTGAGATTGGTAATAATAAAATAAATAAATATGTATTTGGCGGTCGGTTTGGTCCAAACCGCCTAAAAAAAGTTCCAGACCTCAAACCAGACCGGACTGTCCGGTTTTGCTATTTTCCAAGCCGCCAGACTGCTCAAGACGCCAAAAACGGTCCGGTTTGACTAGGTTCGTTCGGTTTAAACTGTTCAACGGTTTTTTTAAACACCCCTACGTTTTCAGGTGAGCCGTTGTTTCTTTTATTCATCGAGATTCGAAAATTATGGAATAGGGGACACAATTACCTCTATTTATGCCTTGTTTATTTTATATTTCAACTTTTGTTCTCTCTGTATAGTATAATTAATGTTAAGCTTCCTTAGTGGTGGAGCTCTTCATATATTATATGTTGAGTATGTGCATATAATTAATATAACATACCATTATATATATATATATATATATATCAATAGAAATAGATGGTTTTAGAGTTGACCTTTTTCCCCTCTTTTGCTCATTCTGCAGACACGTACACTCATGTATATATTTAGTATACACACAAAGCAAACGTCAAGACAAATCGTGGTTTACTGCTTGAACACACATTTGCCTCATGCATAAGTAGGTGGTCGCCCTGGTTTACTCGGTTTGCATAGCGGGTTGGATATCCAGGTAAAAAAAAAGTCGAAGGGTCTTCACATAAATAAACTCTTGATCATCCTAGTGGTTGAGGTAAAGTCTTCATGCATCTTACCCCCTCTCGGACTGTATTTCTGACTTCCGAGTGTGATATATGGGTTGTTTCGGTTTGGTTAATCGGTCTTCACTTTTCTTTTACATCCCTTTTGGTCCGGAGTAGAGATGGAGTCATGGAACCTCACTTTGTTTGACTTTCATCTGTTCTTGATCATGATGCATGACAGAGAAAGCCTTTTAACATTTGTCATTGGTATCTCTTTGCAGAAGAAATTAGCTTATTGGTTTGTATTGCATCAGTAACTGTATGTTGATGATTTGATTCTACCAAGATGTTTGCCACTCATGTTAATATCTATATATTTTGTCTCTGTAGCTGCCATCTTGGATTCCTATGCAGCAAATGTCTGCCTCACAGCTCTTGCGAATTCTCAAAACCGTTCCAGCAGGTGCTGATGATGTTTTTTGGTAAAGTTGTTTCTTTTCAAATTTTTTTGCATTCAGACATTGCATATTCAAGTTTTATGCTTGTTCAAGCCCTTTTGATTTCCTTCCATGTGCACACCAAACAAAATTGTTTTGTCCTATAAATCAATAAATCATATAAAGCAGTCTATTGAGGCATTTTGTTGTAGTGGCATTAAGTGATTTTTTGCATATTACACTTATGGTATCATTCATATTTGATTCTTTTGTTCTCTTTGCAAATAACACAAGCATTGAAGTTCTTTTTGTACCCATATAAGATATATGTACTGTATGGATCATTTGGTTGTAGTCTGTATGCATGGTTCTAAATCAGGTTTGATTTGAATCCAACAGTGCTTACGACTCATACGAACAGGAGGCAAACATGAATAAGAGCTCCAGATGCACAAATCCTTTTTTATCCAACGAAGAAAACGTTAAGGGTAACGTCTGGAACAATCCAGAACTAGAATGTTCGATTTTTGGTAACGACTTTACCAATAATCATGAAGATGAGAAGTTCAGAAAGTCATTAGCAGCAGCGTGTAATGTTCCTACACATTTGTTTGGGAATACCACCGGATTTTACATTGATAGAAAGTCAGTAGAATACGAGCTGCCAGAGTTGATGGTGTGCTATAAAGAGAGTGATTTTCATGTTAAAAGCATTTGCATTGATGAGGGAATATGTGATGACGAAACTATTTTGATTGATGAGAATAACTGCGAGTTTCTGTGCAATTATGTGGCTGTGAATGAAGATGATGGCATGATTGAAGCCAATCTTGATACCGAGTTCTCTAACAATTGTGCTGATGATGTCGATCAACACCCTATTCAGGTTTGTTCATCCTTTACCAAGCCTGAAGGTAGGAGAAGTGTTCTACTAGAATGCTTATAACACTAAACAAGTGTTCATACTATATAAAAATGTTGCAATAAGTTTATACGATGCTTTTGGGTTTTGTAAAACACCTTTTCTAATGTATAATCTTTTCAATTATTGGGTTTTGTAAAACAGTTCCCCAAAGGAGCTATTGCACGATCCGAAGCTGCAGAGGTAGGTCAAAATGGCAAAACGACCGATATATCAAACAAAAACGAGATGGATCCTGAATCCATTCATGAAGAGACACAAATTGCAGTTAAGCATCAGGATGTGGCAAATCAGATGCATTATAGTGAAGGAGAGGCATGTTTCTCCATGGCAGGTGTTATTTCAGAAATTATCACTTGCTCCAGGCCTATAACATTTTCCAGTAACATCTCTATTCGATCAGATAGCAACACGACTAGTACCAGATCCTTCGCCTTCCCCACGTAAGAACGAGTCTTTTCTCATCTCTTGGTAAATATGCATTGTCATTTATGTATATAACCTTAAATGAGATTTCGATTAAATTATAACCTTCTAACTTATCAAAAGAAAACTGGGTCTCATCCAAAAGGTCATCGATTTAATTAAAAAATCTCATTTAAGGTTATATACCTAAACATATGTTCGCACAACATAACCTTGAGACAAGTTTAAATGGTACACTTGTATATATAAGTGACATTCAAAAGCATGTCAAGAAGTCATGGATTTAAAAGAAAATTGTAAGGGCAACTCCAACCATCACACTAAAAAAAACACCAAAAACACCAAATCTGGTAGGGCATAAACACCAAAAAAAAAAACTCAACTCCAATCACACTCTAAAAAAAAACCAAATTTGTGGATCCCACATTAAAATAACATTTTATTTACTATTTTTAATAACAATATTTATAATTTGTAATACTTATTTATATATATATATATATATATATATTTAAATAATAAATATAAAAACCTAAAACTTAATATTTGTAATTATTTATTTATTTATTTATAATTTATTAAAAAATTATTAAATATTGAGAAAAGGTGGTGGGGACCACCAATTTGGCAAGATTGCCGTTCACCTTCTTCACGGCATATTTGCTGTTCGTTTTCACCCTCCGGCATAATTTTAGTGTTTTTGGCGGACGATTGGATCCAAGAGAACGGCAAAACTAGGGTTTTGCCGTTCGATTGGAGTTGCTCTAAGAATTGACGCATCTGTCGTATTCCATAATATGGCAAAGTGTAAACCGCTAGTTCATGAACTGATGGTAGATTCGCAGAAAAAGTGATATGAAAATCCTTCTTTTCATCGTTGACTTGTACCGAGTCCATTTCTGGTCCTGGATCATGTGAATTGCTTTTCTTTTCTGCAACCATGGCTTCAAACAGTACCTGGTTCTGATTTTTCATTGAAGTGATGCATTTAAGAAAGAAAATATACTGACAAATTTATTCTCCTAAATAACCTCAATCTACATGATAATGTTTCATAATTCTGCAGATTGCAGACAGGAGGGAATAGCAGCCCTGTAAGAATGGGAAAAACCGAGAAGAGACGATTACGAAACTATAGAGGATGGAGGCAGGGCCTTCTCTGCTGTAGATTCTAAGTTGCTGCACTTCTTCTTAACGGCTCTCCGTTCAGTGAATCAGAATCGAAATTTTACAGTAATGTTAGTTAAATACACACACAAACTCGTACCCTTTACAACCTTGATATTGGATTGTTATGAACATTAAAAAAGGCATATATATATATGTACAAACCCAATTGCAATTTGCAAATCTAAATAAGGGAAAGAAAAAGGTGTATGTTGAAAAACTGATTTAGTCTTGCAAAGCTGAAGCTTTTGATGCGAGTTCACGTTCAAAGTGTTGAGCAGCTTCCTGGATGGACAAAAGTTGTTTCACGAGTGTCGCCAATTTCGACACATTTTCTTCTTTTACATGGGCTGGAACATTCTCTTCATACCCCTTGGCACTCATTGTCTTGTTTAAATTCTCTCTTTGCCTGGATAATGCATATAATCATCATATCATTCATTTATGCATGCTTAATGTGAAAAGACATATTATATTGTCATCATTTCACCGGTTAGAAAGAAATGACAAATTATTAACATTGAACCAAAGTATATGATTATCATTATCCCCTATAAAAATTGAATTTCTACATCTCATAATTGTTAGCATTTACTTCATGGAAATCACTACATTTCAAGAAAACAACTAGCTATAGCATCAAGCTACCCTCTGTCAAATGATATCCTAGAAGTGACAAGCGGACTATGCTGATGTGTATTGCAGAAGCTAAAAGAATCTTTATTTCTGTTCCACTCGGAGAACAATGAGATAGAAAGTTGCTTAATGCATGCAGCAACCTATCATCATCACCACACAGATAAAGAACAAACTTGGCTCAAGCAGATACTCAAGTTTGACCCCATTTTAATCCATCCATAAGTTCTATAACTGTCATATTCAGTTTTCTAAGGCATTTAAAAACCTTAACAAATTTCCTGAGCTCTAACCACAGATTCAAAATCTTGCAGATTATGTTTCAAAGTCATGAAAGCCTGACATTTTGCAAGAAATTAAAAATCAGGGATGAACCCGATTTTAATTTTTACTGAGGTTGGTTTTCCCAAATTTTCATGTTTTTCTTACAGTCTAGTAAAGTAGAAAAAGCCTCTCCCTACATATGTTCTCTCTAAACAGAAGATCCTCTCTTACTCACCCTTGATTAGTATCATTCCAACAAACAAGAAGACACGACTATTTCCCTCCCCAGTCCATCCTTGTTTTCTCTCTGTTATCCATAAATAACAAATACAAGAGGTTTGTATTTGCATCCATTTACCCCATACATGCAAATGTTATAAATGTACCATAACACATAGATATCAACTTTCACCATTGATTTCATATGGTAGGGAACTCCAGTTACCCAACTAAACTTACTTTCTTTGATAACCAAGCCGTCTCCTAGAAATACAGTTGGTACTTAGTAGCAATGGTGTCATTTAGTTGAGAACTTAACGTATGTTAACAGCCACAACCCACCATAATACCATCAATGCTGAATTTAATTAGGTCCCATTTGGTTTGTAGGATTGGATAGAATTTGGAGTTTAATTTCAGTCTAATCCCATGTTTGATTTGAAGGATTGCTAGGATTTAAAATCCCGGGATTTTATTGAAATCCTATGGAGGTTGCTGGTATTTTATGGATTTCGTAGGATTTGTGTGTAATAATGTATTAAAATATGTTGAAAGCATTTGTTAATAATCAATTAACAAAAACGTAATTTTTTTTATAATCATTTATAATTTGTTTTAGAAATTATTTATAAAAAATGGAATTAAATTCCATTCCAAGTCTTACAAACCAAACACACTAATGATTCCAAATCCTTTCAAGAAATCCAAATTCCTCAAAATCATTCCATCAAAATATAACCTACAGAAAAGTGGGCTATCAAGATCTGGTGATATAACGCAAGGTCTTCCAAAAGTGGAATAGGTGTTGTACGCTATCAGTCATTGAGGAATACTTAGACTTAGAGGGTGGTCCCCCTTTCTCGCGTAAAAGCTATCAGAGGATCAGCAATAGCAGCTACCTTTTATAACATAAATGCGAGAGCATTATTTACCTTAGAAAGTAAGAAAAAAAGTAATGAATAAACAACTTCCACTGATGTTTGTAAAACGAAGTCCAACATACTTTTATGAGACAAAATACATACTGTTAATGATGATAGGTTGGCTAAGGTGGAGACTTCCATCTCATGGCGTTTGAGAAGGTCCACAATCTGATCAGTTCGAGAAACTGCAAAACTTGCTCGCCTGAAAACAGAATCATACTTTTATGATCAATACTGTACTTTTATTGAAATAACCTCATAGTCCTAGCCACAACCCCGATGAGCAAAAAGTTGAAAACTTTAGGAATTACAAGATGTACCAGTAACATAGGTAAATTTTGAAAAAATTGTAATATAGTCGAAAATTGAAATACATAGCTTGAAACTTTTAAACATATAGCAGTCATGACATTTACTCAAATTCTAAAGGTAGACAGTCATGGTAGCCATTCTCATGAATATGAGCAGGAAAGAGGGGGAAAGGAGTGGTAAGATAGCCAAAATACTGAGTGCTAGGAGGGGGAACACATTGTTTTGCCAATTACCTTTCATTTCTTTCTTTTGCAGGTAGGTTCGCTTTGATTGATCTGAGACTGTAGACTTAACCATACCCATCTCATATTATACCCTTTCATTTGTCCAGCACTGTAAGTGGCAATAAACAGTAGTATCAGAGACATTTTTCCATCATTTGATCTGAGTTGTTGAATAATACTAGCAGTCAATCATCGGAGGCAGATAAATATTTAAAACCTACACCCTTAGGTCCCATCCTATATGGTTAAATAAATTTTCCAAATAAAAAATTAGGGTTCGATATCTAACCTCCACAATTGTCGGGTATTCGCATATCATGATACATTTTTCCCTTGGATAGTGATGTGGTGCAGGAAGTCGCTGCCACAATTCTTCAGTAACAAATGGCATAAATGGATGGAGCATTCTTAGTCCATTGTCCAGGCACACCCATAATGTTTATTGTTGGAAACTCCATAAATGTTGAAACACCTCTTAAAGTAAGTGGCAAAATTTGCATTGGGAATGCTGAAGAAATAATTTGGTTTAATTACTCAAATCTCATTTCTTAACTTTGAAGCATGTATTGCACTTCCTAGAGGGTGACTTGATCATGTGGAGACGTAATGTTGACAACAACCAAGCAATATTCATGGTCCAATCCTCCCAAAATGTAATGAACAAGATCGTCGTCTTGAATAAGTTGACTAGCAACATAAACATTTTCAGCAATACCTTTTTGTTGGTCCCAAAAGGGTCTACAAGAATACTAAACAGTTTGTAGAAGGGGGGGGGGGGATGAATACAAACACAACGTTTTCAAATTTAAAATATATATTGATAAAGAAGATCAATACAGATTTTACAAGATTGTTTGCGGAAAGATAAGGTAAGAGAA
>NW_020201248.1:0-1105 GCF_001531365.2 Cynara cardunculus var. scolymus | reverse complement strand
CAGTCTCTAATCTTCAGTTTCAGTCTTCGACATTTGCTGAAGGATCTTTGGTGTGAGTGTTGTTTTCTTGAAGTATCGTTGTCTCTGAATGATTTACAAAGCGAGTTCTTCAGCGATCACTGAACATGCTCAGTGTATTGATCGTTGGAAATGAAAATACAGAAACTAAAATACATCGAAAGGAAAAAGGGATTATCATCAAATCAATGAGAGAGAGGATCAACAATCTCCCCCATTTGATGATAACAAGATAACATAAAGAAAGTTATCTTTTCAAATCATAGTAAGGAAAAGCAACATATAAACTACATGTCCCTTTTAACTATTGGGATCTTTTTCAGTTTGGTCAGTCTCAGCTTGAGGGTTTTCTTATGTTATATCTAAGAAAATTACAAGTACGAAAACTAAACTGAAAGCTTATTCACTGACTTATAGATTGTCAGTAAATGATAAAAGTAACATTGGAACTCATAGACTTGTGTCCCTATTACTTTTTTCAAGGATCTTTTTCAGTGAAGCACATGGAATACTTATTTTATTAAACAGAGGAAATAATACAAGTATTACAGTACATGTTCAGAATTTACAAAAGTGTAAAAACAATCAATGAAAGAAGATATAGAAAAAAATTACAAGGAAAAGTGGATTGTTGATACAAAGAGACTTAATCTAAGATACTTAGATCTATGTACTCAGGTACATCTTCACCAAGTTGTCTTCGACGCAGGAGCTCTCTTCGAATCTTCATATCGACGAATTTTCCAGGCATGCTGTCTTCTATCCATTGCAAGAGATAAATCAAGTGATCCATTGGACAGAGAGGCAGCTCTGACATTCTCTGAAATCTGACTTCACCTTCATAGTCAAGGAATATAACTCGTAAGTCAGGTTTGAAATGCACAGTGTTGGGTGAAAAGGGACCCTTAACTGGTAAGTCACGATTCAACATAGAAATGTCAATGCTTATATGACGCTGCAGGACTTCATCTAAGGAGAACTTTGTTTCATGTTCGTTCCTCAGGGATGRTCCTTCACTAGGATCAATGAGCGTTGTCTTCTTCTTCTTACCTTTCTTCAGAGTTAGCCGGTCAGGGACCTTGACATA
>NW_020201247.1:65398-78416 GCF_001531365.2 Cynara cardunculus var. scolymus | reverse complement strand
CAACCAAATATATTCAGCAACGTTAGAATACCAATAAATATCAAGAACCAAGAGATCGAATCGGTATACATAACGAGGACAATGCATCCCCCCGTCCTTCACCTTCCGGGCTCAGCCAAAGTCCGAGTCGGAATCACACATTACGGGGAAACCTCGCACTGCCCGCCTTCCTCTACCGGGTATGTGCCAAGGTTCCCTACTCATTGATCTTCCTCCTTTCTGAGCAATTAGTAATCACAACCGCAGAAAGTCTCACCCGTCCAACCCGGGATCTTGACTTCTCCATAAACTTCCGGCGTGCCACACGAAGTAGTACCAGTACTATGGCATACAATTCAAGGAACAAAACAAACAAGTCCGGATCCATAAAGCAAACTGATGTACCGAAATAGTAATAAGGAATCAACTCAAGAGACGGAATCAAAGAAAAATCAAGATCGTGTGACTCCATTCAAGACCAAAAACATTCATATGAAAATATATATGTTCAAATCAATATGTAACAATTAACTATATAACTCACCGGGCAACCGTATAATACCTAAAAGCTCCAAAATGAGCTCACCAAGAAAGTCCAAGCTACCACACTTAGATTACTTCCAAAGCATCAAAATATGTCCTAATTACCTCCTGGAGTAAATGTACAAAATATCATAAGCAACCAATATAAGAAACTCATGATATACACATATCCTATTTGAACATTTTACCTAAATTTCTATGTACAGCTGCTGCATGAAGAACTTTTTTACCCATTTTAATCTCGAATTCATGCCTTGGTCATAAAATAAGAAATAAACTAGACTCAAATATCTAACTAAGGAAATTGGTCTCACCTTATTTGGATTTTTCTACGATTTTATACAGATTTTCAAAGTCTGCACACTTTCAATGCATTCAAAAGTCGAAAATTCCCATTTTCATACATTTTCCTCAAACCATTTCGATTCCAAACCATTCCAACTTCTGAATCTCAACTTAATATAACATATTTGAAATAAACAAACAAAATCCAACCTTTATTTTATCGTTTATATTATCTCCCAAATCATTGACTTAATCAAGTCAAAGTTCATATGATGAACTTGCATAAATCTTGATAATCTCTTGAATCTAATGACCATTTCATGCCATAAACACTAAAATACACTCATTTTATACACTTAAGATCAAACCCATATGAAACCCTAACTGTAACTCAACATGCAATCCATATAACAAGAATGTCAACCAAGAACAAGTGCAAAGAATGGATTATACCTTACTTGATGATCAAATCCTTCAAAGATCTTGTAGTTCTTCTTTGATTTGAGTTGAATCAAGCCTATGTTGTGAAAATCGCACCTCTAGTGTGTGTGTGAGTTCTGAACTTAGATGACATGAAAAATGGGCCAAAACTCCAATTTATAATGCTAAAACTCGAGTTGGGCCGGGTTGGCCCGGCTAGGTACCCATTTTGACCATCAACACTTAAATTATTCATAACTTTTCGCTCGGACCTCTGTTTTCTTTGAGGTTTTCGCCTACACGTTCATAAAGAGATAATCTATAACATCCAACAAAAATATTCTAGAAAAAATGTCCCAAAAAAATCTGTTTTACGTATCTTTTCGACGAATTTTTTTCCAAATCCTCTAATATGTTCCTAACAAGTATAATTATAAAATTTCAAAACCAAACTGCCACTAAATCATAAGTTCTCTTTAACCCAATAATTAAATATACTAAGCAAATAATTGGGCATATTAGAAATTGGATGTTACATGGATACTTCTCTTAATTTGGTTATTCGTTTTAAAAAAAACGTATTTCATTCTGATATTTGATCAATTTCGTTTTAAAAACGTTTGCTTTTGATATTCTCAAAATCTATCAAAAACTTGACAATTCTCACTTTCTTTTCAAATCTTTCCAAGAAATGTCTAATCAATTGTGGAACTCGATATACAGTGTCGGTTCCCTCAGAAAATCTCTTACTCTCATTCGGGAAGAATATCCGTAATGGATTATTAGGATGATCAATTTTTATGAAGGTCTCGATCTTGAATTGTACGAATCTATTTTAAATGGCCCCTTTGTACCTACAACTCTTATCCGTAGAATCCTGCTACGGGTGATATGGTCGAAGTACCCGCCAGGGGAGTTCCCAAGCTCCGTAGAGATTGGGATGATGAAGACAGAAGACGGGTGGAGATTGATCAAAAAGCCAAGAGGCTTTTAATCATGGCCCTTCCCAACAAGATTTTTCAATCACTTGATGCCTGCGATTCTGCCAAAGATCTATGGGATCAATTGGCAAATTAGCTTGAAGGAGGGATAAAAATGAAGAAGAACAGACATGCTCAATGTCTAAATGAGTACAATAGTTTCCAAGCTCTCCTCAATGAGTCTCTCGAGCAGACCTATCACTGTTTGAACACCCTGATCAACAAATGTAAGAAGTGCGATGTGATCAGGAGACAAGAGGAAAAGAACATGCTCTTCTTGAAGAGGTTCAATGTTGAATGGGGGACCTTGTCCATGTCCCACCAGGAGAATCAAGACCTGGAACAGTGGAGTCTTCATGATGTGTATGGCACCTTGCAAGCACAGAAGCAAGAGGTGCAGAAGGCCAAGGTCGCTCTGGGTGGACCTTTGGCTCTAGTCTCTTACTCCAAACAAACTGGGTCTAGTCAACGAATCAGGGAACAGAGATCGAAGGAGGATAGAAGAAGAGGGAAGAAGTCTCTTGTTGTAGAGAGCGACGATGAAGACAAAGCTTCAAGCTCTGAGGATGATGACATATGTGCATTCGTACATTCCTTGGTTCTATTTACCAAGGAATTTCAAAGAGTGTTTGGAAAGAAGATATTCAACAAGAGAGGAAGTCGAAGTGACAAGGGATGAAGCAGATGATTCGAAGGAAAGAACCCTTCTTCTTTACAAAACAAGAAAGAGGAAGAACAGTCATATCAGAAGAAGCATGATGTAAGATGCTTCAGATGTGGTAAGATGGGCCACTACTCCAAGTAGTGCAAAGGCCCTTTAGTGAAAGATGAACTATATAACAAGAATAAGTACAAGTACAATCGATCCCAGAGGTGCCTCATAGCCGAGCAAGAGAACTGGGTCTTTGACTCCACATCTGAAAAAGAAGACCAAGCTTACTTATGTGGCATGGCTGTTGAGAATGATGCAGAAGAGTCTGGATCTGGCTCCGACTCTGAGGTATGTTCCACCTCTGGTTATTCTCATTCCGATCTGGAAGAAAGTATCTCTGTTTTAAGCCAAGATTTTCTAACACTACAACAAAAACTCTATGTTGAAAGATCAAAGAGAAAATCTTTAGTAAAAGAAAAATCGTTCTTTGAACGAGAACAAAGTTGTTATCTGTAGAAAAACAAGAGCTTTTAGTGGAAAAAGAAAAAAATTTAGAAATAAACTGTTCCACTGAAAATAGTCTGAAATCATAGTGCTCCGAACTAAAATCGGCCATACAGAAAAAGTAAAAAAGGACTTTTAGCGAAAGAGCTTGATAGGTTAAATTCTGAAGCCTTGAAAAATTATTTTTAAAAGGAAAGGGAATTTCTACACCACAACATGTAAAGAAAATAGCTCTTGATTAAAAAGTATCAAGATACTCAGCAGGTGTATGAAAAGATAAATTCTCAACAGGATAGAGCACGGATATGTTATACAGACCTAGACCTCACCTAGAAGAAAACATCTACTCTTGAGTCTGTGTTTAGGTTAGGGGCAGAGCAAAAACCTGATTTTCCCGCTTTACCTAAAAACTCACCTTTTAAAAGATGTAGATTTGAAAATGGAGCTAGAACTCAAAAACTAAAATTTGAAAATATTTCTTACTCTTCAAAAGGTATGCAACCAGTTGATTTAAAAAGCATACATAAGACAGAAGTATTTTTTTGTTTTGGTTCTCATAATCTTGAACATATTAAAACAAATGGTGATGAAGTTAAACTCGAACCAGATGAAACCAGGAGTTCATCGAAAGATGATTTGGTTAAAACTCTAGATTCAAAATTAATGGATAAGTTCATTGAGGCGGTGAGACAAGTCTTTAAGCAAGATCTGCTTGAGACCTTGAATCATCCCAATGAAGGTCATGCAGATAAATCTGAGAGTAATTCCTCAGATACTTTTGGAAGTTTCTCAACAATGCAGCAAAAGGATGAAGGCACTAGTTCATGTTCATGAGAATCTCAAATTCTCAATGATACCTCCGAATCAGAGGTGGACTCGAGTGAAGAGCAAGTTGAGGCAGAGATAGTGGCACAAGGACCAGAAGTTGTTAAATTTCCAAGTGGGAGTTCCAATAAATATGTTTCAGCAATAGAGTAGAGGAAAAAGATTCCCATAAGTCCTGATTTCGTGGACATGTGCTTAAGAGCTAAATCTTCTATACCGCTTGAGAAGGAGAATAAGGCTAAGAAACCTAAACCTGTTACCTCTACATCAAAAGTTTCCAAACCTAACTCTTTAAAGCCAATTAAGCTCACTCCGGAGCAGAAAAGAAAATCCGCTACTAATTATTTTTTAAATTCCTCTGTTTCAGTGAGGCCTTTGAAGGCCAAAGAAGTAAGAAGGGACAAAGAAAGGACATAACACACTAAATCTAAGAATTCTAAATAATCAAAATGAGATAGAAAGTTTGTTCGAACTAACAATGCTAGGAATGATTGTAATAAGCTATTTTATGAATGTAATAAACCTTTTTGTCATCAAAATTGTGTTTATACTTGTGATTGTCTCTCTCTGCTACAAAAATTAAAGCAACACCTTTATAATCCTAACTTCATTCTCTTTGGGTCATCAAAAAGAAATTCCAAGAAGACCTAGAAGAAGAAGAATACTCCTATGGCCAAATCTGGCAAATCAGACCGTAAGTCTGATAAATAAGGTGATGAGAAAGATCCTCTCCCTCAACCTATAGAAAAATTTCCTAAGCCTAATCATCGAGGACCCATCGTGAAATGGGTACCTAAATCCCTATAATTTGTTTTGTAGAAGCCGAATGTGGAAATTTGGTATCTAGACTCCGGATGCTCAAGACACATGACCGACAACAAGAGGTTACTCTCCTAATACAGAGAGAAAGTTAGAGGGCGAGTAACTTTTGGGGATAACATGCAAGAAGAAATAAAAGGTTATGGATATCTTCACCAATGTAAGTTGTCTGTCTCTAAAGTTGCTTATGTCTATGGGCTTAAACATAATCTTTTGAGCATAAGTCAACATTGTGATTCTGGCCATAATGTCAAGTTCCAAAAGGAAGCTTGCTCAATTATGTCATAATCAGGTCAAGAGTTGCTAAGAGCCAAATGTAAAGGTAATCTATACCTTATGAAATTCTTACCATGACATAATTCATAGACACTCTGTCTCGTATGTCGTAAGTGTGAAGAGGCATGGCTCTGGCATCACAAGCAATCTCACTTGAACTTTCAAAATATAGAGAAGCTTGTGAAATATAATCTGGTTGACGGACTACCAGCAATAAAGTTCAAAAAAGGACCATCTATGTCCTATTTGTGAAATGGGAAAACCCAAAAGAGCATCCCACAAGACAAAGACAGATGTGTCCTGTGTTAGACCTCTGCATATGCTTCATGTGGACCTCTGTGGTCCAATCTCTGGGCAGAGTCTGTCTGACAAAAAGTATTCCTTGTGTTTATTGATGAATTTTCAAGATATACTTGGATTGAGTTCGTAAAGTAGAAGTCAGATGTCCCAGAGCTGCTGATCAAGCTAATCACAAAGATTCAAGTCCTTCAAAAGAGCAGAATTCAAAAGCTGAGAAGTGATAATGAACTTAGTTCAAGAACGCAAAAATCGATGCCTACCTGGACAACAAGCGCATATCTCAGAACTTCTCTGCTGCAAGAACAACACAACACAATGGTGTAGTAGAGAGAAATAATCGAACGTTAGTTGAGGCTCCAAGAACAATGCTTGCCGACTCTGGACTTCCAACCCATTTATGGGCAGAAGCTATCTCAACCGGATGCTTTATTCAAAATAGAGCAACGGTGGTGAAGAGACATATGAAGACTCCTTATGAACTCAATAACCAAAGAAAGCCTAACGTTAAATTTTTGCATATCTTTGGTTGTAGATGCTTTATCTTAAATGACCTTGATCATCTACAAGTTCGATAAGAAGGCCGTTGAAGGCAAATTTTTTGGATACACATGCCAAGGCCTACAGAGTTTTCAACCTGCGAACCAAAACTGTCATGGAGAGCATCAATGTCTCGTTCCACGATAAAGAGCTCGTTTCTTAAGAGTATCTCAGCTCTCTGGACTCGATCTTAACTCTACAACTTCCAATTCTCCTTCGAAGTCAAGGGAATTGGAACTCAGGTAATTATTTGAAGACTTATTTGCAGATGAGGACATCTATGTGCGTGCACCTAGAGATGACTTTGCACGTGTTCATGAAGAGCTGCAAACTACAAGTACATCAATCTCTGGCCCTTCCCACAATTCTGCTTCCTCTGGTGATCAAACTAATCCACAACAAGAGCCCTCCAGCTCTGGATTAGAGCCCAGTCCTTTAGAGCCAAAAAAAATATCTCTGTCTCTGAAACTAGTTCCTCTGTACTATCATCCGAGGGGGAGCAGACAGAACCTTCATCACGTTCCATGAGCCAAATGCCAAACATCTCCACGGAATATGATCCGATGACTCCAACTTCTGTTCCAGCTCCAATGACAAGATGGACAAAAGATCATCCTCTTTATCAAATCATTGGTGAACCTTCAAGTGGTGTAAAGACACGAGCTGCCACTGCAAATGAATGTTTATTCGTAAACTTTCTAAGCATGGTAGAGCCTAAGAAAGTTCATGTAGCCCAACAGGACCCTAGTTGGGTCGATGCCATGCAAGAAGAGCTCCAACAATTCGAAATAAACAAGGTATGCACTCTTTTTCCCTTACAAAAAGATAAAATTGCAATTGGCTGTAAGTGGGTTTTGATGAAAAAGAAAGATGAGGATGGCATCGTAGTTAGGAACAAAGCCAGACTCATTGCAAAATGCTACTACCAATAAGAGGGCATAGACTATGACGAGACCTTTGTGCCAGTTGCAAGACTAGCGGCTATACGCTTATTTCTAGCCTTCTCTACACATAAGGGATTTCGAGTCTATCGAATGGACATTATGTCGGCCTTCATAAATGGTAAGCTAGAGGAGGAAGTCTATGTTCAACAACCTCGGGCTTTGAAAGTTCCACACACTAGAGTATGTCTACTTCTTAGACAAAGTTCTGTATGGACATAATCAAGCTCCACGAGCATGGTATGAACATCTTTCATTTTTCTTTTATCAAATGGTTTTGAAAAAAAAATCGACACCACTTTGTTTATTATGAGGCATAAAGGTGAGATGCTTTTAGTCCAGATTCATGTGGCGACATCATATTTGGTTCAACGAACCAGAGACACTGTGATAAGTTCTCTGCTTTGATGAAGAGTGAGTTTGAAATGAGCATGATGGTATAATTAATATTCTTCCTTGTCTTGTAAGTAAAACAAAGGAGAGATGGTATCTTTATTAACTTATCTAAGTATGTCTCTGACATATTAACGAAGTACCAACTTCATAACTCTTCAGTCATGAGAACACCAATCGCAACAGGGACTAAGCTTGATGCAGATCCATCTGGAAAACTGGTGGATGTCAATAGTTATCATGGCATGATTGGATCACTGCTATATCTCACAGCTAGTCGACCAGTATCATGTTTGCTACTTGTCTTTGTGCTATATATCAAGCACATCCTAAGAAATCTAATCCATCTGCTGTAAAAAGGATCTTTTGATATCTAAAAGGGACTCAATTTTTGGGTCTTTGGTATCCTAAGCATTCTGGGTTTGATCTTATCGCGTATACAGACTCTGATCATGCAGGATGCAAACTTGACCGAAAGAGTACTTTAGGGAGCTGTCAACTACTTGGCGACAAGCTCATCAGCTGGACTTCCAAGAAGCAGAACTGCGTATCTACTTCAACTACGGAAGCATAGTATGTAGCCGCAACAAGTTGCTTTTCTCAAGTATATTGTATGAAGACTCAACTCAAAGACTACGGTGTTGAGTTCGACAAAATCCCAATCCTCTGTGACTTTGAAAGCGTGATTGCAATCACAACAAATCCAGTACACCAATAAAAAACAAAGCACATCGATGTCCGTTATCACTTCATCAAAGACCATGTAGAGAAAGGTACGACTGAAATGTTCTTTGTCAATACAGATCATCAACTTGCTGACATTTTTAATATGGCTTTAGAAGAAAAGAGGTTCAATTTCTTAGTTAGCAAGTTGGGTATGCTCAATCTCCTTTAACTCAGACAGAGCCTCTGTATCTACTATATAAAGCCTCTTCATCATTCTCGAGCATATTTTTGTTTGATACCTGGTTCCTTTCTTTTGACTATGAGATAGAGGTTCTATATTCTCTATGCTGAGTCTCTTCCTTGTTTCTATTGTCTATTTATCATATAGAGCTTCTATATATCCTATACAGAGTCTCTATACCTTGTTCACCATGCTTATACATTTCTTATGATTTTCTAATCCAAGCATAGTTYAAGGGGGAGAAAGCTCCGGTAGCTTAACTCAAGGGGGAGCACCGGATCATCGACCATACAGAGCCTCTGTATGTTCTATTTAGTATGTCTTTAAAATTTCACGTTTATAAGAAAGAATATATGTATAGACAAACCATGAGTCTCTGTATGAGTTCCTAAGGTATGTAATTTTTCTCATAAACATATTATGGTTTCAATTCTTAACCAATGTTCAACTCTCGTGTACAGCAACTCTGTATCCCATATACAGACCATACGTCTCAAGATGGTTGTTATCTTTCTCTATGACCCAGAGTATGTGTTCTCTTTCTTTTTCTCTAAGTGTTTTGAAAAACTGTAATTTTTTAATTGAAGGTGTACGGTCTTAATTTTTTTAAATATAAGTTATCATTTACATAAGTTCACCGCCCTGTATCCCTAATATTTCAAATAAGGGAGGCGGGATTCACAGCCTGTCAAGCCACGTGGCTTCTCCCCACAGGCTTGTGCATTACCACTTCAGTTTTTGACGCTTCGGGGGCTAATTTTCACTCAAGTGCCTATAAGGAAACCCTTATTTAAATGAGTGATTATCCCCATAATCAATTGTTATCTCTCATATTTCATTTAATGTAAAAGTATGAAGTAGTATTACTGCAAGTGTTGGTAGAAGGGTTCATTCCACAGAATACCACAGAGGACGAACAACAGAAGATGATCATCCGTACAAGTCAAGATTGATAGAACCTCTGTTGTCTCTCACAGAGGTTCTGGAAAATGGTCCTCTGTTATCAAGAGCTTACAAGTCATATGCAGTAGAGCCTCTGGGATGGCTCACAGAGGGTCTGCGGTTCATCTTCTGTGGAGAACCTCTTCTTACTGTTTTACTTAGGTTAGTTAGCTGCACGTGCTTCTCACGTGACTATGTTTGTAATCGACTTTATTTGGACGGCTTGGATGATTTCACTTGTCTAGGTCATGTCAGAAAGGTCGTTAGGAACTACTATAAAAAGCAGCTTAGGCCTTTGTATTTCAGTGTGCTTCCCGTATTGTAATTGTCAATATTTTCAATCAATTGAAAATCATTTGAAACTATTTTCTCGTGTACTTCATATTCATCATCTGTGTGTTCTTGATTAATTTCTTACTCTATTTGTTCTTATATTGTTTCCGCTGCACTGTTATTGTTCTTAAAGTTCATCCAGAGTATTTGGTTATTATCAAAACTGAGTTTACAGGTCCTAACAATTGGTATCAGAGCAGGAATCAAATTCTTATTTGATTAATTCTGTTCTTGGTATTTATCTGCATTTGTTCTAGAACACCAGTCTTCTTCTTCAGATTACCCTGTTTTACTCTATTTTATCAGTTTCATCTTATTCCTACTTTTCTTCTTCTTTCAATGGCGAATCTGGCCAATACATCTTTCATGAGCACTGGTTCTCAATCTAAACCTCCCACGCTTATACGTGAGGAGTATCCTCAATGGAAAGTGCGAATGGTTAATTTTCTGGAGGGAATTCACCCAAAGATATGTGAATTTTTTATAATCCTCCTTATGTCCCCATGAACTTAATTCCAAGAGTTCCAGCCACTGGAACAACTCAAGAAATTCCTGAGCATTACGAACCACGTCCTATTGCAAACTGGAGTGATGAGGACAAAATAATGGTTGAATTGGGTAGCAAGTGTAAACAATTGTTAATTATGGCAATATCTCACGAAATCTTCAAATGCATCGATCATTGTCAACTGTCCATGGATATTTGAGCAGAAATAGAAAAGCATATTGAAGGAGGTAAGAAAACACTCAAGAACAATGGATCAATTTACATTGACGAGTACCACAGCTTCAAGGCGAAAGAAGGTGAATCCGTGTCGGACACATACTCTAGATTGAATACCTTGATTAGCAACTGCAARMGGTATGGAGTAATGAGAACGGCAGAGGACAACAACTCGTTATTCTTGAAGAGCCTTGGAGTTGAGTGGATGCACCTCACCATGTCCATGAAGGCCACCTTAGACTTGGAAATGTGGACTTTAGCAGACTTTTTTGGATCTCTTAAAAGCCAAGAGCCTCAAGTTCTGCAAATGAAAAGGAACTATGGTGGTCCACTAGCTCTAGTCACAGAGGATGGATGCTCTGGAAAAGGGAAAGAGGCACAGATGGAAGAGAAGGAGGAGAAGAAGAAGAATAAGAAGAAGAAGAAGGTATTGATAGCAGAGAGTGCTGACAGTTCTGATGAAGAAGTCTCCATGAAGGAGATGATGAAAACTCTGGCCATGATCACAAGAGAATTCAAAAGGGTGGTGAGAGGAAGGAGTATAAAAGTTTCGGCAGAAGAAACTTTACAGARGGAGAGAGATCTGAGACTAGAGAGAAGGAGCAGAAGCCTTCGTAGAGGGTTGAARAGCAGAGGAAGGAAGAGCCAAAAGATGGTTGCTTTAAATGTGGCAAACCTGGCCACTTTGCTGCAGACTGCTGGTCAAAAGGGCCAAGGATGCCACAGACGGGTCCTAAAGATGCAGCCTTCAACAAAAAGAAGGCTGACTACTATCAGCAGAAGTCTCTGCCAGCTCAATCAAGTGAGCTAGTAACCGACGAGTCCTCTGACGAAGATGACCAGAAGGGTCTTCTCGCTTGGGAAGACTCGGACACAGAGGACGAGCTCTTCTGTGGGATGGCAGACATCAATTCAGACTCCTCTGACAGAAATGATCAAGAGGTTTCTAGTTCCTACTCTTCTGAATCTCTTGATCTTTACACAGAGATCATCGGTAACCTCGATTTATGTCATTTGAAGCATTTCAATCTAAAAGAAAAACTTTCTCTTTGTGAAAAAGAAGTAATTCTGCTCACAGAGGAAAGAAATAGATTTTTCAAAATGTACGAAGAAGCGCAATCAAAGTTTATAAATTTAGAAAATTCTTCAAAGGAAAGGCTTGCCAAGGTCCAAAAAGATTTGAAAAATAAGGTGGATGAGTTAAGGTAGATGGAGCATGAGAAGTGTAATATTACTTCTCTTAAAGAATTATTTCAAAAGGAAAGAGAATTTTTGCACCAAGATGTGCTTGACAGAGAGCTTAAAATTAAAAAAATTTAAGATGCTCAAAATATTTACAAAAAGATTAAACTCAATTTGGGCAGAAGAGGTCTAGGTTTCTCAGAATTTGATAACAAACCTGGTTTTAAATCAAACAAAACTCTTGAGAGTACCTTTAGATCCTCAAATAATTTGAAAAGTAAAATTTCTAAAACTAAGCCCATTTTCAAAAGGAGAAGGCTGTTGGTTGATCCAGACACAAAACCGTGCTTATCAATGAAAAATATTGCCTATGAAGACTATATTGATTCCTTCTCACCTTCTGCAAAGAAGGATTCCATTCCGAGGAGGTTTATGAGACAGGGTCATATAGGAATATTCAAGTTTGGACAACCAGATTCTCAAGAAAACTATGCTTTTGGTCAGCCTTTTGAAAGAAAATTGTCTTCAGAGGTTCTGAAATTCTTTCCAAAATATATCACAGAGCCTTCTGCAAATGAGTCTCTTCTTGAAAAGGTTTTTGTCAGAAAGCTCTCTGGAAAAGTAATGTTTAAGCATTAATATGCCTCAGATCTTGAAGTTAGTACTACACAAGTTGTAGAAACTGCCATTGATCTTGAGAAAGGGAAGAAAGAAATTCAAAAACAAAGTAATTCTCAACGCTCTGTCTCTGCAACTCAAAAACCTATTTATACTTGGCAGCAATTGAAAAGGGGGGACCAAAGGGGGGACCAATACAGAAGAATTTTAAAAAGGATTTCAAAACAGAGCCTAGAATAGGAAAGGAATCTTGTAATGAGAAGCCCGTACCTAAGAAGGGCTCTAAAAACAAAATCTCTGTACCTTCTTTGAGAATCTTAATGAAAAATTTAATAAAGTTTCTTGTAATGTATCTTTCTGTGAATGTTTCAATATCATGCATACTCTATCCACTCACATTCACCACTCTTCTTGTTTAGTCTCTCACCCCAAGAGTCATGATTCTGGGGTRAATAAGAGACAAGTCGGCAATTCTTCTTCCAAGAAAAATAAGGCCAAACCAAAGGATGCTACGGCATACCTCAAAMATTCTAATGCTAAAGGACCCAATTGGAAGTGGGTACCTAAAATAAACGTTGTATAATTGCAGAAGCAGCAGCATGTGACTACTTGGGTTGTTGACTCAGGTTGGTCGAGCCACATGACTGGTACATTAGAGCTTCTGTCCTCCTATTTAAAGCAAAAAGGAGGCTCTATAGCCTTTGGTGGAAACCAGAAGGGGAAGATAAAAGGCTACGGGATGATTGTGAAAGCAGAGATAAATATGAACCAAGTCTCGTACGTGGATGGACTCAAACACAACCTAATAAGTGTTAGCCAACTATGTGACAATGGTCTGGATGTGCTCTTCAAGGTCAA
>NW_020201247.1:63006-64303 GCF_001531365.2 Cynara cardunculus var. scolymus | reverse complement strand
TAGAGCAACTTTTTGCAGAGTGGTATGAAGACGACAAAGAGCCTGAAAGATCCTCTACAGAAGTTGACCATCCAGATCAAGCCTCAAGCGACAGTCCCTCCACGACATCAATCACAGAGCAAGCTCCCCACACTTCATTCTCTGTGGCCCCTTCCCCGGAAGCTTCTCCACCAGAAGCTACTCAATTAATTGAAAGTCCTCCAGAATTTACCTCTAACCAAGCTCCAGAACCTGAATCAGACTCTGCATCTCCACCTCAACTTCAATTTGTTCAAGAAACTGTGCCCTCTGTTCAACCACAACATGTTACAAAATGGACCAAGAGCCATCCTCAATCTCAAATCATTAGAGAACCTTCTGCCGGTGTTAAGACGCGAGCCACGGCAAATTTCTGCTTATTCACTTGTTTTGTAAGCGAAATTGAACCAAAAACAATTGCAGAGGCTCTGGCAGATCCCTTCTGGGTTGATGCTATGCAAGACGAGCTAGTTCAATTTGATAGAAACCAGGTATGGACTCTTGTACCTCTGCCAACTGGGAAGCTTGCTATTGGCACCAAGTGGGTTTTTCGTAATAAGAAGGATGAGCAAGAGGTGGTGGGGAGGAACAAGACAAGATTAGTTGCTAAAGGGTATTGCCAGGAAGAGGGTATTGACTATGAAGAGACATTTGCTCCTGTGGCCAGACTAGAAGCTATTCGTATCTTTCTAGCATTTGCAGCTCACAGAGGGTTCAAAGTGTTTCAAATGGATGTCAAGATAGCCTTCTTGAACGGAAAACTCAAGGAAGAGGTATATGTCAAGCAACCACCAGGGTTCGAAAGTGATAAGTATCCAAACCACGTGTACTTCTTAGACAAGGCTCTGTATGGTCTCAAACAGGCTCCCAGAGCATGGTATGATCGCTTATACATCTTTCTTACTTTCAATGGGTTTCACAGAGGTACGGCATATATTACTTTGTTTTATAAGAAACAGAATGATGATATCTTGCTTGTACAAATTTATGTTGATGACATTATCTTTGGTGCAACTAACGTTTCTATGTGCAAAGATTTTGAGTTCATGATGCAGAATGAATTCGAGATGAGCATGATGGGAGAGCTTACATTCTTCTTAGGTCTACAAGTAAAGCAATCATTCCAAGGAATTTTCATAAATCAATCCAAATATGTTCATGACTTGTTGAAGAAGTACAAATTGCTCGACGCTTCTCCCATGAGGACTCCCATGGCCCCAGGCCAGAAACTTAATAAGGACATTAATGGTCCACCTGTAGAGTGCAAGCTCTACAGAGG
>NW_020201247.1:56900-58216 GCF_001531365.2 Cynara cardunculus var. scolymus | reverse complement strand
AAGGCGCAGAAGAAGGCCAAGGAAGACCTCAACCATCCAAACCTCATTCTACAGAGGTTCTTTGGCCTCATCTTTGGGGTATTGATCGCAGCAAAGCTACCTTCTATCGAGCCTAACGCGAGGCTATAACCCTTCAAGGAGTTCCATCCAACTAAGCATGAGCAAGGGTAAAGAAGCCCCAGACCACTATCAAAAGCCATGCTCAGGTACCTTAGTCATGAAGATAGGAAATCCTATAGACGTGGATTCAGAAGGCCAGAGCCGGTCCCTGAAACCCGTCCACGCATAGGAATCCCCCTAGGTGAGAGTGTACAAAAAAAATGAGGGTAGAGGGACAAACGGTGGAGCCAGAAGTGGCTAGAAAGGTAAGTGAAGCAAGACCTAGAATAGAAAGTCCCCCACCGAAGAAGACTAAGAAGACACAGAAGGGTGTCGACTCTTCTGTGAAGAAGGGGAAGAAGAGGCCCGCAGAGGAAGAGGGCCCAAGTAGTCCTCTGCAGAAGCCCAAGAAGAAGAAATCAAAGAAGGCCCAACCCGCAGAGGAAGAGGGCCCAAGTAGTCCTCTGCAGAAGCCCAAGAAGAAGAAATCAAAGAAGGCCCAACCCGCAGAGGTTGTGGTCACAGAGGCTGCTGTTCAAGAGAGCCCCGCATAGGCTACTACAAAGAGCAGAAGGTTGCGCAAGGTCGTTCAAGAGGCCCTGTTCTAGAGGGATCCCCTATTGAAAAAGGCGCGCACACACCAAGCCCAACCTAAGCTAACCTCGCGGAGGACATTCTTCAGTGCTCTGTCGATCGCACAGTCGGGCAACCACATACTACTCCTACATCCTCTCAAAAGGATGAAGGTTTTACTATAAGAGTCCCATCGCCCAAATAATTGCGTTCAAATAACTTTGAAGATCAATTAAAAACGCTAGAAGAAAGATATACCAAAGTATATATTGAAAATGCTGGAAACTTGAATCGGGCTAAGTCTTTGCAATCTGAGTCCAAAATATCTGAAGAAAAATCCAATGCTTTAAATTCCGAGTTATCTGAATTAAAGGAAAAATATAAATCATTAGCTTTAGTTAATGACGAACAAATTATCAAAATAAATAAGCTTGATTTAAAAATAATTCAGTTAAATAAAACTCTTAAGGAAAAAGAAGAAATTTTATACAAACGTGAACAAACTGATCCAACCATCTTTCTAAACAAACCATCTGAAGCAAGATTTTTTAACCTCGGGAAGGGTTGGGGTTTTAAAATATGAAATATTTAGAAAAAGTTTTAAAATCTGCCCCGACCTTATATGATTCTCAATATATTTTCTG
>NW_020201247.1:52020-53150 GCF_001531365.2 Cynara cardunculus var. scolymus | reverse complement strand
CGGACAAAAGGCTATATGATAAACTCTTATCCGGACAAGATTAGATATACTTTTGCAAGGGATTGTGCGGATATTAAATCGTTGAATTCATTTGAGCGTTTTCAATATTTCTAAGTCTTTAAATCGCTTAATTCTTGAGCGGTTTAATTTCCTTTGTTRAGCGGTTTATCTTTTATCCGATTAACCTTTGAGCGGTTTATTCTTAAATCGGACATGTCTTGACCGGTGTTCATATAAACCGTACGTGGCTTGAGTGGTTTAGTGTCCGGATTAACACTTAGATTTTATTCATTCCATAAGCCGGACACCTCTTGACCGACTTATTCTAATCCGGATAAGCTTTGAGCGGTTTAGCATACGAACGGTTTTTGACCTTTGACTATAAATAACCGTCTCATTTTTCATTTTTACTTTTTACATTTTTCCACTGTTCATCATCGTCTCCGCTCAATCTCTCCACTCAAATATGGTTCATTGATTACTCTCTGTTAATCTCGTCTACTGTTCATCTCTTCTATTCAAGGTTTCGATCATTTGATTTCTATTCATTATTCGTTGATTGTTTCCATTATTTTTGGATATTATGGACTGATATGACTTTATATGAACAAATCTTCATAATCGAACCTATAACTCAAAATAACTTAGATTTGACATTGTTTCTTGGTGTATTTTGTGTATTTTTAGATTACGATTGAGTGTGTATTGTGTATTTTGAGTAATTTTTTGTTTATTTTGCTTATTTTTTGGTTGTATTTTTTTTGTGTTTTGAACGGATGTCTCACTGGACGAGGTGATCGAACTTTAATCCGATCAACCTTTAAACCGGTTGATGATTGTCCGGTTTAAGACTTATGTTTTTTGTATGGTTTTGTCTTGTTGTCCGGACACAATATTTTTTGTTGTTCAAGTGTTTTGTGTGTTGTCCGGACTTCTAATCCGGACAATCTGTTTGATTTTTTTTTCTAAGTGTTTTGCTTTCAAATTTTATTTTCATATTTTTTAGTTTAAATTTTTTTAGGATAATTTTTTCTAAATTTCATTGTTTTTTGAATTTTTTTTTGTGTGTGTGAATTTTTTTTTAATTCAATTTTACTATAATAAAGTGGGTACTAATATTTTAAAATTTT
>NW_020201247.1:39862-50971 GCF_001531365.2 Cynara cardunculus var. scolymus | reverse complement strand
GACTTCTAGAACTTATATTTGGATGATCTTGAATACATGTTCTTTGAACTCAAGAACATGACAATTAGAAAGGAAGGAGAAATAGTAGCTCTTGAGGCCATCAAGAGATTCATTCGATGTCATGTAAAGTTGTCAGTGGTCATAGATGTACAAATGGGTCTTGAAGACAATCAACGCATCATCAATCTCAAAAGACCAAATCAAGATTTAGAAGACATTGATGGCTATCCAGTTTACATGGTTCTAGAAAATCCAGCGTTCGGGGTCATCTACTTTGCTCAACTTCAAGTCAAAAAGTTCATGAGGTTCAGTGAGTTGAATAAATATTCTGATGGTACGATCAAGCTAGTAAGGAGGGCACTTGATTTGAAGAGGGTGATGGATGAAAAGGCTGCTGAATCTGAACGAATGAGTTCCAAAGAAAGATACTTATTGGTCAACGCCATAAATTTGCTCGAGGAGAAGATTCAATACAAGAACGCTCTGAGAAGATTAGAGAAAATCCTTGGACTGCGCAAAACAAAATTCACAAGGGTCTAAATTTGAATCCAAAGGGGGAGAATGTTGGTTTCAAGTTAGTGCTTTAATGTTGTATTCAAGTTTCTCCTTAGTGTAATTATTTTGTAATAGTTTAGCCTTTACTATTTCCTAGTATAAATAGTGATTTTCTTGTAATGGTCATTAACAATCGTCATGAGCAAAATTATCAAGATTAGTGTTGTAATTCTCTCTCTCTCTCAATCTAATCATCCTTTGATCATATTCTTTCTATCTTTGATGTTCATCATGATTCTTGAAGATTACTTCATGTTTGTATGATTTCTGGACTTATCACTCGTCACATCCCAAAGAGGCATCTGTTGCCTCTCCACACATGAGTGACCAACCAGAATATGCTTCAGAGGCATATGTGAGAGTCACAGAGACAGAGGGTCTAGAACGCCCAATGTCCACACTCGATCCCTCTTCCATGTTAGGCTCTGAACGTACAAGGCAAGAAATTGATAGAACACGGGTAGGCTCTCCTCCAGGAGACGTACGAGGATCCCGTGGAAGTCCCCGAGCAGACTACGACAAACCAGTCGCTGAGGGCGCCTCTCGCTCCGAGGCTACTAGGTCACTATGTGTTGGTGATCTAGACTCCCAGGATGCCTATGTGACGAAGGGGAGCTACAAACCTTCGCCACAGCGGTATTCCAAAAGATGGACGAGTTGAAGAGCTTGTTCATCTCTCGCTCTATGACAGAAGATCTGGCCCCCATCACAGAGGCTCTGAAGGAGTTGTCATCCACAACCGCATAACTCAGGACGACTCTTGCAACCCTTCAAAGCTTTGTCCTTCAAAAAGATGATCTCGCAAAAGCCTTTAACTCTCTGTTACTCAACCCCTCTTCGATCCAGAAACTAAAGACAGAGCTATCAGAGGTGGTTGCCCAGTTCGCTGCTGACTTCATCTCTGCGGGCTACACAGACTACTCTACTTTCAAAGATGAGATCAAGCAAATGTTTTCCTCTGCGGTGACATATGGTGTTGATACCAAGTCCTACAGGGCCAACATCAATCACCTAGCCACTCGCAGAGAGCTCGATACAATGGTTGAAGCTCTGGGTGATATTGTGCGCAAACACATGGATCAACTTCTCGCAGAGGCCCGAGCCTCCAACAAGGCCATCAGAGACTGCACCTCACAGCTCGTGAAAGAGGGTGACACCCTTAGAAGCGAAATCTATCGAAGCGTCTCAAAGTTGAAGTGGTCGACAGAGATCGATATAAGCCACGCCTCTGTGCTTGTTGAAGAGGTAATTAAGAAGATGAAGAAGGCGGCCACTAAAATTCTAAAGAGATTGGAGAAGGCTCCCCTAGAAACTTGCAGGGTAGAAGCCACCAAACACCATGACGATCATGGAGGTGATGACCATGATTGTCATGAGGGGGAGAAGAAGGCAGAGAAGAAAGCTGAGGAGCCCAAGAAGACTTCTACCAAACCACTCAAGATAGTGGGCTCTACAACTCCCTTGTTCTCAAAAGGAAAAGAAAAAGCACCAGAGCATAAGGGGAAAGGCAAGGGCAAGGCTGTAGAGGAATCGCCACAGAAGGGGTCGTCAAGCTAAGAGTCGCTAGTGCAGATAAACGAAGAAGATTATGACGACCTAGAGCTCCTTCAAGCGTTAAAGGCTTCTTTGGCAGAAGCTCAAACAAGAAAGGGCAGAACCCGCTTCCCCCTCAGAGCTGGAAAAGGCTCTTCCTCTAAGGCAAAGGAGGAAACGTCCACGGGTACGTTCGACGCTCTGCAAGGAACTGTCAAACCTATCCTTGCAGAGGGGTCCACCCAGAGGCCAATACTTGAAGAAGAAGAAGCCAAAGTGCCAGAGCCCGCCACAGTAGGATGGGTCTCTGAGATCATTGAATCGATGAGCAAGATTCCCATGCAACAAGTGCGCACAGAGTCTGTTACTACTGTGGAGGAGATTCTGCTGTGGAGATACTCTGCCGTGGACACAGAGCCCCCCTATGATCCAGAGCTCACAGGTATACCTTCTGTTGCCGCCAAGTTTCAATTCTCTAAGCTTACAAGGCCACGCGAGCAAGTCTTCTCAGAGCACGTGATTACATCACTTGAAACAATTTCTCCAAGAACCTTGCTAAAGAAGACGGTGCTCTATGTTCAATACGTTGTGAAGAGGGATGACGGTAACCTTTACACGTTCACGGATGTTGACCTCCACAACCTCTGTGTATTTGATCTTATCTTCTTGCACAAAATTCTCAACAAATACATGGAGATGAGGTCAAGCTATTCTCTGTCGCTCAAAAGGCTTATCGAGGTTATGCACGCACAAGTGAAGTATTACAGCCAGAAGGACTTCGAATTAACGATGAGGTTAGCCCATTCAGATCTAAAGATTACCCCTCCGAAGAACAGGCCAAGTTGGATACTTAGGTGTCATCCCAACTCCATTGTTCGCAACCCTGTTTTTGGGTTTGTGTTCTTGGACAAAGATGACATCCTAAGGTTCTTTGATCCAACAGAAGCGAATAAGTACTCCACAGAGACCCTTGAGTGGATATTCAAARGAGTGCTGGCAGAGGTGAACAAAGGGCATCTAAGGATGGGTGAAGTGTCTGACATTCTGGAAGCCATCAAAGTACAAATCAACTTCAGAGAATGGATTTTCAATGTCTACAAAACCATCAAGACTGACATGCTATATGTCATAGACGACTTTCCAGAATCTGTTATATGATAAACCTCTTTAATAGTATTGGCCTATGAAACAAAATTTCGTAATTCTTTCTTTATGTAATTCTTTTCAGAGGATGATTTTTTATCTCCTCTTGTAATTCTTTCAATTAAGTCATTTCTTGCATTAATTTGTCAATTTTTACTTTTTCATACTTAGGGGGAGGTTGTTAGCTCTCATATTTCATTTAATGTAAAAGTATGAAAAAGTATTACTGCAAGTGCTGACAGATGGGTTCATTCCACAGAATACCACAGAGGACCAACAACAGAAGATGATCATCCGTACAAGTCAAGATTGACAGAACCTCTGTTGTCTCTCACAGAGGTTCTGGAAAATGGTCCTCTGCTATCAAGAGCTTACAAGTCATATGCAGCAGAGCCTCTGGGATGGCTCACAGAGGGTCTGCGGTTCATCTTCTGTGGATAACCTCTTCTTACTGTTTACTTAGGTTAGTTAGCTGCACGTGCTTCTCACGTGACTATGTTTGTAATCGACTTTATTTGGACGGCTTGGATGATTTCACTTGTCTAGGTCATGTCAGAAAGGTCGTTAGGAACTAGTATAAAAAGCAGCTTAGGCCTTTGTATTTCAGTGTGCTTCCCGTATTGTAATTGTCAATATTTTCAATAAATTGAAAATCATTTGAAGCTATTCTCTTGTGTTCTTCATATTCATCATCTGTGTGTTCTTGATTTATTTTGTTACTCATTTTGTTCTTATACTGTTTCTGCTGCACTGTTATTGCTCTTAAAGTTCATCCAGAGTATTTGGTTAATATCAAAACCGAGTTTACAGGTCTAACATCAATTTTTCTTTATGCTTTCATAATCTCTCTAAATATTTGCTCTCATTACTATCTTCAAGAACTCAAGAACTTTACCGCCATTGACGAACCATCAAGGTCCAAATCATTAACCATTAGTTCGATTCAATTGATTTCAACCACAAGTAAGTTCTTTAAAACCATAATCTGTTCTAAAAACACAAAATAAAGAACTGATTTGACGAACTCTCAAACCCTAACTTCTTAAAAGCCCTCATCTTTTTCACCAAGAAACCTGCAACATGTCCACTTCCACCTCAGATAACTCCCAAACACATACCACAACCCTGAAATCCATTGAGGAGACAAACCAAAACATTGTTCCCCTTCCTTTGAAACCAAACAACCATGCCATTTACGTGACCTTGGACAGTTTCGACTCCAAGCTACATCCCATCGTCGACGTTCTTCAACATCGCTTTCTCAACCCAGCCCTCACAAACACCAATGACGTCATCCTTGAATGTTTTATTCAAAAGTTTTGGCAATCCTGCAACATCACTGACTCCCAACGTGGGATTGTTGGTGAATACTACGTTCCCTCTGCCAAGGAGTACGTCTCCGTTGGTATCTCCAAGTCGTTGTTTTCCCGCATCCTTCAAATACCAACCAAGACGGATGTTAGACTGAGCGAGTACGCCCCTCTCCCGTCCGGGGATGAACTGGTGGCATTCTAAAAGATGTTAGGGTACAACCAAGAAATTCAGCACCCATCGCAATACCGTCGACAGTTCCTGCCACCAATGTGGAACACTATGTTCACATTGGTAAACCATTTGCTGACAGGCAAAATCGGCAGCCTCGACATGTGCTCAACCAACATTCTGCAGATCGTGTATGGGATTTTCCTTGATTTATCCCTCAACTATTCGTTGATCCTCTACACGGAATTCAAAGCTACAGTCGCCAAGAAGAACCTTGACGTCTCAAAGGGGAAGGATATGCCAGCTCTACTCTTGCAGGGTTTTCTAGGTCATCTTCTAAGACCTAGTATTGATGAGCACAACATCGATGTTGCAAACTTTCCTGTGCCGAAGGTAAACATACTCTCAACGGACAAGCCTACTATGCACAAGGATGGTTACTCTATTGAGAAGCTAATTCCATCGAAACTCATGGCCTATATGAAGATGGGGGATGTCAGAAGGACGTACAAACATGTATGCGAGGCACTAGAACTAGTGCTTCGAACCTCGGTACGCTTAGGAACAACCCTAGAGGGTGAAGGAGTAGAAATGCATTAACCCGAGGAGGTCGAAGTAAGGAAAGAAAGGGAGAGGTAGCAGAAGAACAAGGGGCAGGAGACCAAGAAATAGAGAGAGAGGGAGGAGAAGGAAAGGAGAGAGAGGGAAGAAAGAGAGAGACAAGAACAAGAGGAGAGTGTGAGGAAGGAGGAGGAAGAGAGGAGAAGGAAAGAAGAGGCTCTACATCAACTAGGACAACTCTCAAGCTCTGACGCAGAGGAATCCGAGGAAGGGCAAAAGCATAGTGAGACTGAGAGCTCTTCCTCATCTGATGATGAAGAGGGTGATGAGGGAGGAGTAGGAGCAGCTGCTTTGGCTCCGAAAGAGCCAAAGCTTCCTTGGACTTTAAATAGGCACAATTATATTTCAAGCCCAACTTTTAGTGCAAGCACACCATCTGACTCTGTTGGTCGAGCAACAGGAGTGATTGAACAAGAGGCGCACACCTCGAACCCTGACCAGCCTACCCTGCCAGAGATCGCATCTGCCTCTAGCCAAGCAAGCCAAAGGGAAACCATATTCCAGTGCTCACCCTCTCAAAAGGGTGATACCTTTGAAAATATAAGTGGCATGACTCCCCATGCCACGCCACTTTACCATACAAAGGAATTTGTTTCCTCTACACTAGAAATTTCCCAACCTTGTTCAGAGCAAGGATTAGGTGCACATGTGCTCCAAGTCTTCTAAATACAGATTAGAGAAATCAGTTTCACTAAAACCCAAACCTTTCAATCTTGTCTTGTAACAGTGAACATAGGATACCAAACTCTAAGGAGTTTTCGGGCATCAATTTATTTGATGGAGACAACGTGATGTTTGGTTTGTACTTGCCAAATAGGGAGACGCTTCACCTTGAGAAAATGCTTATACTCTAAACGATAATCTATGGTTTCTTTGTGAATCCCAAGAATCTTGTCAGCGCTAAGAGCTTTCCGATGCCGAAGTAAATGTCTTCCAGCTAAGGCTCTCTGATCCTTGCTCTGTCATATCTTGGAACATTAGTACGAATTGCAAACGGCACGTAATTTTTAGAAAACATTTCAGTAGAATCATACGCCGCTCTCAGAGTTTCTGAAACATCATGACTAACTGCGGTGGAAGGCTCAGAAGGAGTTTGATGATCACCCTGGAATTGAAAGATTGGTTCTTCTTCATTGATATCGGCTTCAAAGTCCAAGTACATTCCGGATGACTCATCAATATTGTCAATATCTTCACCGAAGTACTGATCGCCACCCAGTTCTTTCGAGAACGCTTCATTAAATCCCATGTTGGCAGACAAATCTAGAAGCAACCTTGTTACTACAGTGGAGTCCGTCGGCTTTTCAACTGTTGGCTCGATCACTGAATTTGTCTCCAAGACTATATCATCTTGACCTATTATTGAGCATGTAGTCCTTTCACTTGTTGTTTCTGGAAGAGGACTTTCAACATTAACCGCTTGAGAATTTGGCTTCCTTTCAACACTTTCAACACGAACAGACAACTCAGCCAGCCTCTGTCTCTTTCTCTCCCCTTCATGATAATCAGGATCGTCTGGATCATCATGTCTTCTTTTTAAAGAGGTGGCTTGGGCGCGACATGTGTCTTCTAAGATAGATACCCTTTCGGATAGGGCATCAATGAAACTCTTCAAGGCTTGAGTGTTTGATGTAATTAGATTGCTAACTTTTGAGAAATTAGAAGCAACTACATCTTGAAAGGCCAAAAATTCTGAGGCTCGAACATTTGGGTTATCATCTACCAGTTGGCGAAGGAGCCCAACCAAGTCTTCATCAACACCATCTGGATTTTGAGTAGACCTTAGCTTTTTGTACAACAACGATTTAAGCTCATCCACCGATTGATCTTGTACCCTCAGAGGCTTGGGCACAGGCGGTGGTGACGATACATACGGCTGTTCATCAACTACCGGCTCCTTTCCCTTCATCATCCTTTTGAGACTTAGAATATGCGCTTCCATGTGATCTTGAACAGCCTTTAGGGCACCCTCCAGATATTCCCTTGACACAAAGTCAGGTAAAGTTACACCTGGATCACATAGATTGCTAGTTGAATAAACTGTTGTGACTACGTTCAGTGTTGGCATGATGTTAGCACTGGTAGGACTTCTGACCGGTCCTTGTGCTAAGTCAAAAGACTCCACTCTGGTCGTTCCGACAGGTTCACTAAGAACTGCAATGGGAGCAACAGATGCTCTTGACTCGTGTGTACCTATGTGTATGGGCTCTATACTCTAGGTGCACATAATTGAAGTCGTAGGTTGGGTGTAACATCCATCTTCCTAATACGTTTAATTATGTGTTGAAAACATCGACTTTTCGGGTATGGTTTAGAGCATTCGGTTCTAACGAATTTTTTTCCTTCTTTTTCTTTTTTTTGGAATTATTTTCTAGAATCTTTTTATTGGAGCTTGTAGGTTATCCCGTTACAAACACGTAGGCAGACACTTCATCGAAAACGGAGTCCCGAGCAAAAAGTTATGCTATTTTTAGTGTTTAGGGGTCAAAACGGGTACCCAACCGGGTCAACCCGACCCAACTCCGGATTTAGGTCACAAATCATCAAATCAGCCCCATTTTCAACCCCGTTTTCTCTCAAAATCAGTCTTGGTGTTCTAAGGTGCGATTACACACTTGGGAGTTAATCTATCCCTAAATCATGTGTTTTATCAAGATTATTGAAGGATTTATAGAGAAATCAAAGGTAAAACTCATATTTTATCTTTATTTTGATGCCATGCATAGAGTTTGAGCCCGTTCATGTGATGGTTTACTGATGAAATCATGAAATTATGTTAGGACTAAGTGTTATTATTAGTTAGTATGCGAAATCCAAGGATGGATCATAAGATTTCTTGAAAATGTGATGTTAGCTCAAAAACAAGTGTTGACTTTTAGGAGTCAATTTGAGATACAATGAAATTAGTAGAAAATTTATGTTATAATCATGGTTTATAATTGATTTATTGTGGAATATGGTAAAAATAAGTGAAACTATGAATTTGGAACTTATTGGGCTAGTATTGGTAATATTTTGGATGAAAATGGGTGTTTTCAGCATTTGATAGGATGATTACAGCCCTGTTTTTGGAAAATCATAGAAAATCATAGAAAACTCGAAAAACTATGAATAAATAGGCCCTAGAAAGGTAAGAGAAAGGGCTACAACTTGTCTTTAGATCTGAATTGGTGATTTTGAGTTTTAAAGGGGTTAAACAGCCCTGCAAGTTGAGTATTTATATTGAAATCCAACAAAGTAGAGTACCTTAATCGAAATGAGGTTTGAGTGCGTTCTTGTTGTGCTTCACTAATGAGACTTTGAATATAACTTCCAGGGATTGTTTGAGCTTGTATGGAAGTCTTGGACGTGGTTTTCCAACTTTGATTTGGAAATAGGATTCGACCACTCGGTTTGACATTTAGTTTAATTCAACCGAATTTTATGGTGAGTTTACTTGGGTATGTGTCTATTATGTGCTCTACAGGTGTATGTGTTACTCATATTGTATTCATAATTGTTGTTTCATGGTCACTTCTTGTAATTGTGTTGTTTGATGCATTGTTCATGTGTTGGGCGCCGGTTGTCGGACACCTTTGGATCCGGGTGAGACAACCGGAGGGGCTGTCCCTACTCATCTGTCTGGGGATGGAGGTAGGTTATTGCAGGAAGATGAGTAGAGGGTTTGTACACCATCCGAGAGTGGACAGACACGAATTGGTCAGTCAAGCCTAATATTTGTCTGTTGTTTTAGACTTAAATTGTTGGTTAATGTACTAGTTGTGCATAGCGTGATTTTGATTATTGAAGTGTTTGTGTTATAAATTCATTTGATTGTCTTTGTTGTTTCCTTGAAAATCTATTTCTCGTTAACACATGCTTTTGATGAATATTGACTCTTATACTTCTAGATTTTCTTATAAATGTACTTACATGAGTCATGATGTGCATGATATCCATTTAAACTCACTAAGCTTTGTTAGTTTATCCTTTTAGTGGTAAACCTTTCAGGAAAAGAAGCTACGAGTAAAGGGAAAGTTGTAGATAGTTGATGGTTCGTGTTGGAATCGAGGGTTGTTGGATCTTAAATTCAGCTTTGATATTAATCTAATACTCTAGAAAAGCTCTTGAACAATGAAGTGCAGCGGAAGTAATAATGAGAGCAAAACAGAGTATTAAGAACACACAGTATTGATGAAGAAGATGAGCACAGGAGAATTGCTTCAAAGGTTTTTCAATCAAATCAATTGAAAAAATAGACGATTACAATACAGGAAGCACCACCGATTACAAAGATCCTATTCGCTATTTATACTAGTTCCTAACGACCTTAGAGACCAGATCTTGACGCGTGTCTTCATCTGAGCCGTCCAAATAAAGTCGATTATTCCCTAGTCATGTGAGAAGCACATGCGGCAAACAACCTTCGTAAACTGATGGAACAGAAACTTCACAGAAGATGAAATCCGTAGACCCGCTGTGAGCCATCTCAAAGGCTCTACTGTAATTGACTTGCATGTTCTATATTACAGAGGACCATTTTCCAGAACCTCTGTGAGACATACCAGAGGTTCTGTCACTCTTAACTTGACCGATTAAACGGCTTCTGTCGTTAGTCCTGTGTGGTCTTCTGTGGAGTTATACCTCTGTCAAGACTTGCAGTATACTTTTTCTATACTTTTACAAAATAAGAATAATTGAGCTAACAATCTCCCCCTAAGTATGAAAAAGTAATTTTCAAAGAGATGAGTATTTGCTCAGTTCAGACCCACAGAGCCTCTGATAGAAGCGCCAGAGGTTCTGATGAGTTGACCTCTGAGAGCAAGATACTTCAAAAGTTTTGGCACCTTCAGAGGTTTTGATTTTCAATTCAAAACTCCCCCTTGAAGCCAGCTTCCATGGTTCCCCCTCAAACAAAAAACCATTTAAAATTCTAAGAAGAGGTATCGACAGAGGATCCGTTCAAAGAGCCTCTAAGAGTTATCACAGAGGATCTGTGAAAAGACTTCTGTGATGAAATATATTTTTCTTCTTCAATAGGTTTTATTCCTTTTCAAGCACATACTCCCCCTCAAACCTTGCATAACTCTGCCAGGCAAACCTACTAACTAAGAAAACAAGTGAAGGTTACTCAAGAAGTAAAACTATATACAAAAAGAGATTATTCAAAGAAAAACTTTATACAAAAATAAATAAACAATAAGACATGCAACAGTTGAGATAACAGAACCTCCTTCTTGCTTTAGGCATGATGACATAAGCTCTAGGGTGCCAGTCATATGTCTCGAGCATCATAAGAGTACGACCCAAGTAGACACATGCTGCTTCTTCTGCATTTAGAGAACGTTTAATTTGGGTACCCACTTCCAATTGGGTCCCTTATCATTAGCCTGTTTAAAGTATGCCATATCATCTTTTAATTTGGTCTTATTGTTCTTAGAAGAAGAATTGCCAAATCCTCAGAGAGATGAGTACTTGCTCAGTTCAGACCCACAGAGCCTCTGATAGAAGCGCCAGAGGTTCTGATGAGTTGACCTCTAAGATCAAGATACTTCAAAAGTTTTAGCACCTTCTAAGGTTTTGATTTTCAATTCAAAACTCTCCCTTGAAGCCAGCTTCCATGGCTCCCCCTCAAACGAAAAACCATTTAAAATCCTAAGAAGAGATATCGACAGATGATCCGTTCAAAGTGCCTCTGGGAGTTATCACAGAGGATCTGTGAAAAGACTTCTGTGATGAAAAACATTTTGCTTCTTCAATAGGTTTTATTCTTTTGAATGCATATACTCCCCCTCA
>NW_020201247.1:28757-36127 GCF_001531365.2 Cynara cardunculus var. scolymus | reverse complement strand
AATGTAATTTTGAATCTACATGTACATATATGAACTTGGACACTTTATTGTATTTGGGAATGTGAAAATGTGTTATTTAATCATGAAATCTACAGATGACAAATCGGTCCAGAAGATCACCAAGACTAGTCCATCCTGATCTTAGTGAGGGAGAAAATTCTCCCAATGAAGCCCCTATTAATACCTCACGAGGTAGAGGCAGAGGAAGAGGGAGAAATCAAACGAGGGAAAGAAATTATCAATCACAAGGTTATGTTAATCAAGCAGAATCTAACTCTGGGAATAACAATCCGGAACCAACACCACAGCCAGAATTTGTAACTAGAGATATGTTGGCTGAAGAAATGGGAAAGTTAAGAGAAACCTTAACATCAATATTGAGAATGCCTTCGACGGTGGAAACAGAGCGAATAGAGATAAATTCTTCCATACCAACACCAAGCACAAAAGGAGGGGATATTAAAAAAAAATTTGGCATGCAAACCACCAACTTTTTTGGGTGAGCGAGATCCAACTAAAGCTATATGTTGGATAAAAGAGATTGAATCAATATTCAATACCATACGTTGTCCGGAAGCCGACAAAGTCAGGTTTGCTGTATCAGTTCTAAAGTCTAATGCTTTGTATTGGTGGGAAATAGAATCTCTTGGAAGGATGGATGTTTTGCAAACCTTGTCATCGGCAGAATTTGTGAATAGATTCAAAGAACATATTTGTCCCAAGGCTGCAGTTAGACAAATGGAAGTGGATTTCTTGAAGTTAGAACAAAGTTCTGGATCTGTTAGAGAATACACAGAAAAATTCATAGAGTATTCTAGATTTGCTGAGCATTACATATCCACAGAAGCTAGAAAAGTTGAGAGATATATCTGGGGTTTGAAACCCTCAATTAGAGAATTTGTTATAGCGATGAACACTACCACTTTTCCATTGGCAGTCGATGCAGCTGAAGTCACAGAAAGGAACAAAAATAGAAGCGATGAAGGAAAACAAATGGAAAAGAGGAAGGATCTTCAACAGAATATGGATGATCCAAGTCCTTTAAGTTCAACAAGAAACAAATGTAGAGGTCGATGGAGAAGGTCTGTCCTAGGTGTCGACAATATCATCAAGGAGARTGCAAACCAGAACCGATGAAATGCTTCAATTGTGGTGAGATTGGACATTCATCAAGATTCTGTCCGATGAATAAAAGACGTTTCAACTGCAATTCACCGGATCATTTTAAAGACAAATGCCCACAGCTCAAAAATCCACAACTAAGTTTGGGAAATAGTACAATGGGTAGTCGAGGGAGACCAAGTATGAATAGAGGAGGGCTAGGAAGGGCGCAAGGACGATCCTTCCAAATGACTAAAAATGAAGCAGAGGCAGTTCCAGACATGGTAACAGGTACTTATTCCATCAACTCCGTATATGCCAAAGTGCTATTTGATTCGGGTGCGAACTTTTCATTCGTATCACCTACTTTTGCTGAAATTGCATGTTTAATTTCTATGCCACTTGAGAAAAAGTTGGTGGTTGACACCGCTAATAGTCAAGAAATTGTTGCTTATGTGTTCGATAAATATACCATTTCCATCAAGGGTTGTGAGTTGCCTATTCAATTATTCCCTATGCCAATGAAGGAATTCGATGTAGTGGTGGGTATGGATTGGTTAGCCAAAAATCAGGCAGCTATTTTATGTAACCAAAAGAAGATTGAAATTAAGTTGCCAGGCAGAGGAACAGTCGTCATAGATAGTGATCATCGGGATTATCATACCAGTCTTCTCTCCATATTGAAAGCACGTAAGTGTATACATAAGAAATGTCAGGGGGTTTTGGCTTATGCTATCAATGCAAACAAAGAAGAGAAAGAGTCAGAACAGATCCCAATTGTCAAAGAATACCCAGAAGTCTTTCCCAAGGACTTGTCTGGTCTTCCACCAGACAGAGCCATCGAGTTTAAAATTGANATCTGACTTTGTCTCATAAATCTCCTTGGAATGGAATCCTTCTTTTCAGAAGGTGAGAAAGAGTCAATATAGTCTTCAAAAGCAACATTTTCCATTATTAAAGAAGTTCTTGTGTCTGGAGCAACCAACAGCCTTCGTCTTTTGAAAATGGATTTAGAATCTGGGATGTTACTTTTAAGATTTTTTTAAGATCTGAAGGTATTCTTAAGAGTTTTGTTAGATTTAAAACCAGGTTTGTTATCAAATTCTGAAAAACCCAGACCTCTTCTCTCCATGTTAACTTTGATCTTTTTATAAACATTTTGAGCCTCTTTAAACTTTATAATTTTGAGCTCTCTGTCAAGAACATCTTGATGCAAAAATTCTCTTTCTTTTTGGAAGAATTCTTTGACAGAAGGAACATTGCATTTCTCACGCTCTACCTTCCTTAACTCATCAACCTTGTTTTTTAACTCCTTTTGAATTTCGACAAACTTTGCTTTTGAAGATTTTTCCAAGTTCACAAAGTTTGTTTGTGCCTCTTCGAACATTTTAAAAAACCTGTTTCTTTCCTCTGTGAGAAGAATGACTTCTTTTTCACAAAGAGAGTTTTTCTTTAAGCTTGTAATGTTCCAAATGACATGAATCAAGATTATCAATTGATTCAGAAGAGTAAGAAGTGGAAACTTCTTGGTCATTTGAGTCAGAGGAGTCGGAGTCAATATTTGCCATCCCACAGAAGATCTCATCCACTGTGTCTGACAAAGATTCACCTTCCTTAGCCCTGAAGCTATGATAATCATTTATACAAATGGCTCGGTTGTTCTCGAGAGTCTTCTTCCCTTCTTCGATCTATTTCTCCAATTCTGCCCAAATGTTCATAGACAGATGGCAGTGATCAATACATTTGAAGATCTCATGAGGTATAGCCATGATTAACATCCTTTTGCATTTGCTTTCCAATTCAACCAATACTTTTTCTTCATCGTTCCAGTTTGCGATTGGTTTGGGCTCATAGTGCTCAGGAACTTCGGGGGTTGTACCAGTTGCTAGAACTCTTGGAATCAAATTCATTGGCACATATGGAGGATTGTAGAGAAATTCACAAATTCTGGTGTGAATTCCCTCCAAAAAGTTGATCATGCGCACTTGAAATTAGACACGGATTGGTCAGTCAAGCCTAATATTTGTCTGTTGTTTTAGACTTAAATTGTTGGTTAATGTACTAGTTGTTCATAGCGTGATTTTGATTATTGAAGTGTTTGTGTTATAAATTCATTTGATTGTCTTTGTTGTTTCCTTGAAAATCTATTTCTCGTTAACACATGCTTTTGATGAATATTGACTCTTATACTTCTAGATTTTCTTATAAATGTACTTACATGAGTCATGATGTGCATGATATCCATTTAAACTCACTAAGGTTTGTTAGCTTATCCTTTTAGTGGTAAACCTTTCAGGAAAAGAAGCTAAGAGTAAAGGGAAAGTTGTAGATCGTTGATGGTTCGTGTTGGAATCGAGGACCGTCATATTTTGGTTTACGGTAGTTTATGCTTTTGGATAGTATTTGTCACTCTTTTTGGGTTGAATTTTTTTTTCCGATGAATACTTTCGGCCCTTCAGATGTAAATGTTGATATAAAACTTATCTTTTGATGGTAAATATATATATGTATCCCGTATTTTGTTGAGGTTGAACTTGAAATTTAGCTTAAGATCTATCCATTAATTGTGGTTCGGTAACTTGTGTGTTACACTGGGACAGAGGCCTTCTATTTTCAATATCCACATTCTCCGAATGAGAAGCAAATAGATTATGTGTTATGTTCCCGTGAGAAATTGAAACAACTGGTTGTTGAGAATCAGTTGAGTGGCCGGGAGGGGTGTGCAAATTCATAGCTGGGCTAGCTATGTTTGTTTCAATACCAACATTCAACAAATGAATGTTGATAGTAGATGTGGGTGCCCGACTAACTGTTTTCGATGGGATAGGAGCATATTCTTCATTTTGAGCTCCACTCACACTCTCACTATCTTTTTCTCCGTCCCGTTCACTCATCCTCTCAACATTTTCTATTTGAACGTACTCATCATCTTCTACTGGAATATCCTCCATTAAACGATCAAATTCATCATATGTACCACCAAATTCTTCATCAACATTGAAAGATAACGATTGTAGACTTGGGCAAGTCTGTGGGCCTTCTATTTCGGGAAATGTATCTTCAATGTCATCAATGACTGCTCCCACTTGAATATTTTGTGAAAGTACCGGTTGAGCAGTATTGTCAGCATCATCATTTTGATCACCATTATAATCATCATTATCATCCTGAATTGCCTCATTATCAGATATAGTATCTTCCGATCTTAAAGAAGCTATGGAAGCACTTTTAGATGAAGTATTGTGCAGATCAAAGGCTCCCCGCTCCAGATTACCCCTCTCATTTACATTTTCCCTCTCCTCACAACCCAGTTCAGGTAACCCGTGTTCCTGAACGCTCTCAGCTATAGCTAGACCCTCTCCCTCAGGTAAGGCATGGGTTGATCCCGGGATAAATTTAACCAGTTCTGGTTGAGCTATAGGATCTATCACTCTCCTACAATCTATAACGCACTGAGCCCTCTGATCAGAGAAGGAAAATAATTCTGGTGGGATTTCCATTATTGAATCCAAGTCTTCAACTTCTGTGTGTTGACGAATACGTGTCATGACGAACGATGGCCCAAATTCACTGTTTGCCCTGGTCGGGATGTCATCGTTGGCGTTCATCATGGATTTAATGATCAATTGCAAAAATCTTTGAAACGACACACACTTTCTTGCTTTGGATGGGAAACGTTTGGCATTGACCAGCTCGACTAGTTCATTCCAAATTATCAGCGCGCAATCATACTTGAACGTGTATACAATCCCGTGGAAGAACTTGAGAAACGAACTCCTACAAGTGTCAATTCCGGTAGTCTTGGATGTCAGACATCAGTTGAGGATCGAAAATAGAAGATGCCATATAGACGGAAGAATCGTCGTTTGAACTGAGATGGATTAGTCAACTCTTGCGAGTATCCTAATCTCTTGATATCTCTGAATAGCTCGTCATCAGTGACTAGCTGTTCATAACCTGTCAAGAGCGGTCTCGGTAGACGTAGAATTCTTCTAAGTCATTTTAAAGTCAAACGACTTGTGTATTCGTCTACGTTTCCTTCGAAAAAGTAGGTATCGCCATCTTTAGCAAAGGTCAATGTGTTCCAGAATTGTTTTAGGTATACCGTCGGGACACAAGCGTAAGCTGAAAGGTAAGAAATTGTGTGTCCACGAAGTATTTCTGGTATTATTCTGTATTCGGAGGGCATTTCGAAGTTGAAATGGTGATTATTGGGTTTGATCTCATGATAAAAGCATTGAGGTAGTAGGGATTCTTCTCGTATTGGGTTGTTTAATGGCTGGGGTGGGTTGTTTAAATTGTCAGATCTAACGGAAGGAATATGAAATTGCTCGTCAGACTGATTATGTTGTTTAGCCATTTAACCTGTAAAAATATGAAATGTTAGATCCAGATTAAAAAAAATAAAAATGCTCATATCCATAAACCAAAACAAAATATTTCTAATTTTTTTTTTAAACTTAAAAAAGTTTTAAATACTAAAAAATATTTTACACTAAAAAAAATTAACTAAAAATAATTTCACTAAAAACTAAACTAATCTAAAAGAAAATCTGAACTAAAAAAAATTCTAAAAAAATATTAACTAAAAAAAAATAGTTAAAAAAAAGTACCCTAAAAAAATTAAAACTAAAAAGAATTCTAAAAAAATACTAAACTAAAAAACAAAAAAAAATAACAAAAATGGAAAAAAAAATTACCCGAATTACAAATCTGGACAAAAACCAAAACACAAAAAAATCTTAGTAAAGATACCACCCGGATTACAAATCCAGTCAAAAGGAAAACAAAAAAAATTCTAAGATAAAGCTAAACCGGACAAACACACGAATTGAGCTTGACCGGATTAACATCCGGTCACCTTTTCTGGTAGAAATCCGATCAAAAACTAAACCCTAAAAATCGAGTAAAACCTAAGACTAAACCTAAAACTAAATCGATCAAAACAAACTAATCTAAAAACCGATTAACAAATAAATCAAACTAAAACACTATCAAGATATGAACGATTTATTAGATTCGATTTACACATTTGTTCAGATTTGTCATTAAGTCCAAACTCGATTATTTTTTCTTTTTAGGTTTCGATTTCATATTAAGTCCATGAACACAGTCCAAATGTACAAAGATTAAGTCCAAAAGATTATACAATAGAAACCTTTATAAAGATGAAGATGAAACAGAAGTCCATTGGAAGTCTTGAAGAACCCAAGCGATTTAAGCGATTAAGGTACCCAGAGACGATGATGAACAGTGGAAGCGATGAACGTGAAAGTAAAAAGGTGAAAGGTAAAAACGAACGAGTATTTATAAGAAAATGAAAACACCATTCAACTTCTAAACCGCTCAAAGTTTATCCGGATTAAGAAAAATCGGACAAGGGTTGTTCGATTTAGAATATGCTCAAATTACTAAGACATAAACCGGACGATAAACCGCTCAAGGCACAAGCAATTTAGACAAATATCGCTCCACACTTGTTATAACCTGGTTTCAGATAACCTGGGTCAAGGTAAATTTTACGTGATTATTTGATAAATTATATGATGGTATGCGTGAATGTGGCAACAATACATGATWYWTGAAATAAGTGCATACATGTTTGGATAATATGAATATTTTATTGAGATAGTGGTACCTTAGTAATGAAGCAAATAGGTTTTTAAAATAATAAAATCCACACCGTCATATCCAATTTKATATTATTAAAATCCTTCACCGCCTAGGTGAGGAMATTTAAAGAAAAGTTTGGATAWGGTTATCCTTATCACWGTCATTCTTTTTAGRAAAGAACCTGTGTGTGTGAGATAAGGKGTTCTTCAAGAATTGTTGCTTCAAAAKTACTTRAAGATTCTGTKTTAGAGTAAAGCTTTTGCTRTGTGATTATCATCAAGAAATCTGTTTGATAAGGTGAGTGGTTTTGAAACTAAATTCCTCATATATTTGTGTAWCAACTGTTGAGTTTYGATATTGGTTTTGAGGTTAAGATGATAAAYTGTCTTCAACARTTTTTATGATGTTACTGTTTTGGAATMTGTTTCTGGATAAATATGAAACAGAGTTGTRTTCTTCAACARCCTTTGAGAAGTTGCTGTTTGAATCTATTTTTGGGACWKTTTTGRAAAGAATTAAAYAGTATCTGGGTTTTAAAACAGTTTGAAAGAGTTTTACAGAAAAACAGAGTTTTTCAACTGTTTTGGGAGAACAGGTTGTTCTTGAGAATAGAAGGTTTTGAGTATAAACCTATGTTGAAACCATGATTTGGTTTG
>NW_020201247.1:23293-24992 GCF_001531365.2 Cynara cardunculus var. scolymus | reverse complement strand
CAAGTTATCAAAATGTGAATTTTGGTTAAGGGAAGTCCAATTCCTTGGCCATGTTGTGTCACAAGAAGGAATCAAAGTGGATCCATCAAAAATCAAAGCAGTAAATAAATGGGATACACCAAGAAATCCTTCAGAAGTCAGAAGTTTTCTAGGCTTGGTCAGTTATTATCGCAAATTTATTCAAGATTTTTTAAAAATAGCGGTACCTGTGACCAAGTTAACTCGAAAAGACATCAAGTTTCATTGGGCCGAAGAACAAAGAAGGGCCTTTCAAACCTTGAAAGATAGCTTGTGCAGCGCACCAGTTCTATCTCTACCCGATGGAACAGAAGACTTCATTGTTTATAGTGATGCATCGAAGCTTGGCTTAGGCTGTGTTTTGATGCAAAAAGGAAAGATAATCGCATATGCATCGCGAAAATTGAAAATCATGAGAAGCAGTACCCAACACATGACATGGAATTAGCGGCTGTAGTTTTTGCCTTAAAAATTTGGAGGCACTATTTGCTAGGAACAAAGTGCAAAATTTATACAGACCACAAAAGCCTTCAGCACTTGTTCAACCAGAAAGAGTTAAACATGAGGCAGCGTCGATGGATAAAACTAGTCAATGATTATGACTGTCAAATTCTTTACCATCCAGGGAAAGCTAATGTTGTAGCTAATGCCTTAAGCCGAAAAGAAATAAGTGGAACTATCAAAACTGTGGCGATGAAGATAAATGTAAAAACAGATTTTTATACGAACATTCAAAGATGTCAAGCAGAGGCTATTAAAAAGATCAGTCAAAGGTCGAAAGATTGGGAAAAATGATTGCTAACCTAGAGAAGAACAATAAAGAAATTCTATGCTTCCAATGACGAATCTGGATACCACACTATGGGAATATTCGCGATATAATTCTAAAGGAAAGTCATGAATCTCGATATTCCATTCATCCAGGTACTAATAAAATGTATAAGAATTTAAAGCCTTTCTATTGGTGGCTAGGACTAAAGAAAGACATAGTAAGGTAAGTGGAAAAATGTATGACGTGCCTACAAGTAAAGATAGAGCATCAGAGCCCCTATGGAAAACTGCAATCCTTGGAAATTCCTGTTTGGAAATGGGATCACATCACAATGGATTTTATTATGAAGTTACCCCGAACCCCAAGAGGGTATGATGCCATATGGGTAATAGTGGATCGCCTATCCAAATCTACACACTTCCTACCGATAAAAGAAAGTTATTCATCGAAAAAGTTAGCTCAGATTTATATTAAGAAAATTGTGACAAGACATGGGGTTCCACTATCTATCATCTCGGACAGAGATAGCAGATTTCTATCAAAATTTTGGGAAAGTTTTCAAAAGGCATTAGGATCCGAAATTCGATTAAGCATAGCATATCATCCTTAAACAGACAGACAAAGTGAAAGAACAATTCAGATACTTGAAGATATGCTAAGAGCTTGCATCATAGATTTTGGAGGATCATGGGAAAATCATCTTCCACTAATAAAATTTGCATACAATAATAGCTATCATTCCAGCATCAAAGCGGCTCCATATGAAGTGATGTATGGTCGGAAATGCCGAACCCCTATATGTTGGAATGAGGTGGGTGAGAAACAACTAACATGTCCTGAAATTGTGCAAGTAACTTCTGAAAAGATTGATCAGATTCGGGAAAGAATTAAAACAACTCAAGATCGTCA
>NW_020201247.1:2470-21993 GCF_001531365.2 Cynara cardunculus var. scolymus | reverse complement strand
TAATGATGTTATGGGATTGGAGATAATATAGTTCATGACTGTTGGTTGTGAATAAAAATGCTTTGGGTAAAAGCATTGATTATGAGGAAATAGAGGAGCTCTGGTTGTACCTTGCAAGGAACCAGAAGGGCACTGATTGACCCTCATAATAGAACCAGAGGATTCTGGATATTAATTTAAAAATGATGCAAAATCTTTTATAAATTATTAGTTCGAAAATAAGCTTTATATCTTTTAAAAACAAGCTTAGTGCTTTATGTATAATTTTAAAATGATATTTCAAAAGAGCCTTTATACTTAAAAATTTCTATAAAACAAACCAGAGGGGCTCTGGTTGGCTTTCATAGGTACAGCCAGAAGCTCTGTTCGAGGAACCAGAGGCTCTAGTCGAATAATCAGAAGCTCTGGTAGAAAGACCAGAGGAGCTCTAGTCATGATTATTGAAATATATTCCAAGTATGGTTTGGAACCAGAGGCCCGATGGACACTTTGGAACAGAGGCCGATGGACTGGAAAACCATTATTTTTCTAAGTATGGGATTTTGAACAAGAGGCCCGATGGACTTAAACATGATGCGATTCTTTTATTATTCTTCATTATGATTGAGAGATTCTTTGATAAATGTTTTGGTGATCTCACCCTACATAACATGAAAAAGGGAATCTCACTAGACTTTTGTCTAACCCTCATTTTATGTTTTAAAAATATGTGTGCAGGTAATACCAGTTATAATATCAATAAGGGAAAAAGCATTATATGATTACTTCCCTTATGTGATTAAATGTTGAAGACCATATCTAGATGTGTTTTGRWGGAGAGCAATGCTAGTTTACAAATGCATGTATTTTGAAAAATTTAAGTTATGCAATTTTTATCGTAAACCTGTAGCACAGACTCTTGTAATTTTGGAACTATGTGGGAATCTATGTATTTTATGAATGAATTCTATGTAATATGCAATGTGTGGAGATTGGGGTGTCACAAGAGTCAATCGAGTTACAAGGAACATCACTCAAAGGATAAGCGATATAAACATAAATCGCTCAAAGAACAAGCGATTTAAAAGGAAATTGCTCAAATGGATGAGCGATTTAGACACTTAGACGCACAAAAAGATCAAGCGATTTAGTAAATCGGACAATAAGATCAAGCGATTTAGAAAATCGCACAACTCCTTGGAATCATATCTAATCTTATCCGGATTAGAGTTTATCGAATAGCCTTTTGTTTAGATTAGTCTAAATCAGACACTGCTTTGTCCGGTTATGCAGTAAATCGAACAAAGTGTTGTCCACATTAGTCTAAATCGGCCAGACACTTATTCTTCTAAACTCTTTAATCTTTAAAATACAGATAAAAATCCACACTCCCCCTCAAATATAGATTTCCCCGATCAAAGAATTTAAAATCACAAAAAAAATTGAAATATTGATTTGTATTAAAAAATTCAGATATTTTGAACAAATGAATTTTAATTAAACACAGTTCAATAAATTGAACTGTTTTTAAGAAAAATTCATATTTTCAAATTTAGCATGCCTAACTTAGATAGTAGAAAGCTGAAACGTTTTTCATCTAAAGCTTTCGTAAATAACTCGGCTAATTGAAATTTTATATTTACAAAATACAATTTGTTAAAACCCAGATCTGACAGTAGAACAAATTTAATAAAGGAATTCAAGAGAGATTTGCAGAAGAAGAAGATGAAATAGAAAACAACGCCGCTTTCTTTATTGAATGGAAATTACAGACTTTCAAGAACCCTAATCGACTCTCATATGATTAATCTAAATCTATGTTTTACAATAAATTTTCTATTTGCTCTTGTTTATTTTCTCTGCCTGAAACACTGCTATATATAGGCATAACTTCCATGATAATCTGAATAGGATTAGCCTTATCCAAAATAGGATTAGCCTTATCCAGATTAGGATTCTGAAGATAGTCGTCTTGAAGGACCAGAGGATAGACAGACCAGAGAGGNAGAGATTTGTAGAAGAAGAAGATGAAATAGAAAACAACGCCGCTTTCTTTATTGAATGGAAATTACAGACTCTCAAGAACCCTAATCGACTCTCATATGATGAATCTAAATCTATGTTTTACAATAAATTTTCTATTTGCTMTTGTTTATTTTCTCTGCCTGAAACACTGCTATATATAGGCATAACTTCCATGATAATCTGAATAGGATTAGCCTTATCCAAAATAGGATTAGCCTTATCCAAATTAGGATTCTAAAGATAGTCGTCTTGAAGGACCAGAGGATAGACTAGAGGATAGACAGACCAGAGAGGCTCTGTCACTCCACAGGTTCTGTTCAATACAACCAGAGGCTCTGGTGTCTCTCACAGAGGCTCTGTGACGTATCACAGAGGCTCTGGTTCTTCTTACAGAGGCTCTGGTCGTCCATAATTGGTCGATTTATCACAGCAGCTGGTCTTCTTCCAGACTTAGACATTTTAGCACAAAAGCGTCTTCAGATGATCCATCTTTAGCCCATATTGCTTAATAAAACTTTTTAAGTTAATTATTAGCATCAAATTGATGCTAACACAATTCAATAGTTCCTTTTTCTACATGATATTTAATAAAGTGATACTGGATATCTATATGTTTGGTCCTAGTGTGTTGAACAGGATTACAAGATATAACTATTGCACTCTTTGAATCACAATAAATTAGAATTTTATTAAAATAAAACCTGTAGTCTCTGAGCTGTGTCTGCATCCATTATACTTGAGAACAGTAGCTAGCAGTAGCTACATATTCTGCTTCAGTGGTAAAGATGGATACGTAGTTTTGTTTCTTGGAAGCCCAGCTGACTAGTTTATCTCCCAAAAAATGTAGATGCCCCGAGGTACTCTTCCTGTCCGACATACAACTTGCATAATCTGCATCTGAATATGCTGTCAGTTCAAATCCAGTACCCTTGGGATACCAGAGTCCAAGATTAGCAGTCYCTTTCAGATAACGAAAAATGCGCTTAATGACACTTAAATGGGACTCTTTTGGATTAGCCTGATATCTGGCACAAAGATGTGTYGAAAACATAATATCCRGTCTACAAGACGTCAAATACATTAAAGAACCAATCATGCCTCGATATGTTTTCTGATCTACAGCTTTTCCAGATGGATCAGCATGTATTTTTGTACCATGAGCCATAGGTGTTTTGCTAGAAAACAGTTTTCCAAATTAAATTTCTTCAGGATATCAAAAATATATTTTGTTTGACAGATAAAAATTCCCGAAGATAATTGTTTGACTTGAAGTCCTAAAAAGAAGTTCATCTCACCCATCATACTCATTTTAAAACAAGAAACCATTAAGGCAAAAAAGTTTTTGCAGTATTTTGGGTTCGTAGATCCAAATATTATGTCATCTACACAAATTTGTATCAAAATAATATCCAACTTCTTCCTTTTTATTAAAGAGGGTTGTGTCAATATTACCTTTTGAGAAACCAGATTTTACATAAATTCCGATAAAATATTGTATCGGGCACTCGGTGTTTGTTTAAGACCGTACAAAGCTCTGTCAAGGATATATACGTGATCCGGCTTTGACTGATCCACAAAACCCTCTGGTTGAGCAACATAGACTTCTTCCTTGAGAAGACCATAAAGGAATGTCGTCTTGACGTCCATCTGGTACACAGTGAAGTTCTTGTATGCAGTGTACGCTAGAAACATCCTTATAGCTTCTATCCGTGCTACCGGGATAAATGTTTCATCGAAGTCAACACCTTCTCGCTGATTGTATCCTTTTGCGACGAGCCAGGCCTTATTTCTGATAACGACGCCATTTTCATTTTTTATTCTGGAAAACCCACTTTGTATCGATTATTGTTTTATTGTTGGGACGCGGTACCAATCTCTAGACCTTTAGTGCTTCAAACTAATTCAGCTCCTCCTGCATCGCAAATATCCAGTTCGGATCTGCTACGACTTCACACACCTTAGTTGGTTCAATATTACTCAGGAAAGTGGAATAAAGACACTCATTAGTAGTAGCAGACCGAGTACAAATAGAAGCTGATGGATCACCAATAATTTGATGTATTGGATGATTCCTGGTCCACTTTTTGCTATGAGGTAGAGAAATATAGAAACTTTGGTCTGAGTTTTGATCAGTGTAAGTATTTGGGGAATTAATTGGAACAGGTTCAGGTGAAGGTTCAATGTTTGGAACAGATGTAGGCTGAATATCTTACCGAGGTAAGGTATTTTCATCTTGCACGACCAACACCTCTGGCACATCAGTATTTAAGCCCTCTTCACACTGAACTTGACCGTCAGGAGTTTCCATCTGAATTTCTTCATCTGCCTCCTCTGTTTCTTCTTTAGTTTCAGTCACTGGAATATCAACAGATGGACCAGATAACTGTTGTTCAGTTTGAGTATTCCTGGACAAATCATTGGACTTATTAGATTTATTATCGAAATATTCATCGAAAAAAATTCTCAAACAATGAATCTAAATCAGAAATATCAGAATTCGAAGATTCAATTTTTCTGCTTTCCGCAAAGTATTAATTATCAGCCCGGGTCCTGAACCGTTTTGTTTAGAAGCCACATCAATAACTTCATCAAATGAAACGTTGACACTCTCATTGATGATTTCCGTTCTTTTATTTTAGACTCTGTATGTAGCAGACGCTTTTGAGTAGCCTATAAAGACAGCTTCATCAGCCATCGCAACGAACTTTCTTCTGTCCTCTTTGTCATTTAGGATAAAACACCTACAACCAAATACTCGAAAGAATTTGATATTAGGAATTCTTTTATTTATTATTTCATAAGGAGTTTTACCAAACCTTTTGTGTACGAGAGATCGATTCTGGGTAAAACATGCAGTCGCCACTACTTCAGCCCAAATGAATAATGGGACCTTAGAGCAAGTGAGGAGTGTACGCGTCGCTTCAACCAATGTTCAATTTTTCCATTCAACGACACCATTCTGTTGTGGTGTCCGGGCTGCTGAAAAGGTATGTGTGATACCAATGGATTCTAGGAATGAGCCGAAAATATTGTACTTGAATTTAGTTCCGTTGTCAGTTGCAGATTAGTTTGAACCGTCTTCAAGAATGAAATAATTGTTTCAGTTTTTTCGTCTTTTGACCTCACAAAATGAACCCATGTATATCTGGAGTAGTCATCGACAATGACTACAACATACTTCTTTCCATTTATGCTTTGGACTCGCATAGGACCACAGGGATCCATATGGAGTAAATGAAGCAGACGATCGGTATTGAACTTTGTATTCGGCTTATGTGAAGCTTTCTTTAGCTTACTCATTTCATATGCGCTGCACACATGGTCTTTATGAAACTTTAAGTTCGGGATGCCTTTGACCAAGTTGTCAGAAACCAACTTGTTCAAATATTTAAAGTTCAGATGTGAAAGACGTCGATTCCACAACAAATTTTGCTTCAAGGATGCCTTGGATATCAAGCAGACGTCAGTATCTACTTGTGTGTTGGATACGTCGATTGTGTAGAGGTTTGATCTTCTAATTGCAGCTAGAAGCTCCTTACCATCAGTAGTACGGATGCTGCACTGGTTAGCTTTAAAACAAACTTCTAAATTTTTATCACAGAACTGACCTATACTGAAAAGATTATGTCCAAGTCCTTCGACATACGACACTTTCTTTATCATTAAGTTCCCAGAAATTACGTCACCGTATCCAAGGATAGGCGCGTATTGGTCATTACCAAATCTTACCGTACCTTTAAATGATTCAACAAAGTTAGATAAAAGTTCTTTTCTACCAGTCATGTGCTTAGAACATCCTGAGTCTAAGAACCACACATGCCGGTTAACTTGGACAATGAATCAATTGGGTTTTGGTACCCATTTTAGAATGGGTCATTTGAGATCATATTTTGTTGGTGGTATACTATAGGTACCAAACCAACGCTCTTTAAAATTGATTTTCTTAGATAAAGCATATAAAGCAGACTACATGACAGGATAAGGTTTAAAAGAAGTAAATGACATAAACAACTCATCCAATCTGCACGAAAAATAATTATTTTTACTATTCTTGATATCAAACAATTCATCTACTGAATATCTTTGTACATGATTATTCAATGTTGAATTATTTAATACATAATGAGCAAAACTATTTTTCTTCTGTTGATTTGAAGATTTATCTTCATCTTTTACCCTCCAGACCTTCTTAAACTTCAACGAATTATCTGAAATCGGAAAAATAAAATCATCAGCTTTAAATGAACGATGAACTTTATGTTTAATTTTCTTTTCAGTAAGCTTCTTTTGTTTCCTCGAATTGTTTTTAGATTTATTCTTTTTATAATACCAATTCTCGGAAACAAGTTTTGTATTGAAATTATTTTTCAAATCTGAAGCTATGTCGGATTCCTCAGTCATTTCATTTTTGACAATAAAATCCTCGTGACTGGGAAGTTTCTTCGAGAATCAAACTTATCAATTTCATCATCTAAACAGTTCTCTGGGTTCAACATATCTGAAAAATTAATATCTTCGTTTAAAACATTTAGTTCTTCTGAATCAGAAGTGTCACTTAAAGATTTAACACACGAAAGATATTCAGACTCAACTCGTTCCGGTTTGAGTTTAGAATTTTCTAAATTTTCAATTTTATTTAGAAATTGTTGTTTCTGTTTATGAAATGAAAGTCTTTCTTCATTTAAAATCTTCTCTAACTGAACCACTTGTTTTTCTAAAATTAATGTAGGTTTAGATTCAAGCTCTGCTTCTGAATAACTGTGAAAATAATCAGTTGAAAGTGCAGAGACTTGTGTTTTGTAGCTGTCATTTCAATTTGTATAATCAAACGGAACTTTCATTTTGTCTTTTCTTTTTCGGTTAAAATCTTCTTCTTCTTCTACTTTATCAGAAGATTTTGTAAATTTAATTTGAAACTCGGGACCACAATTAAGATATTCAAATTTATATAGAGTTGGAGTATAGTATAAAGTTTTTCCAAAAAAATTTGGATTTTCATGCCCTAACCCTTCCCGAGGGTTAAAAAATCTTGTCTCAGAGGCTTTGTTTAGAAAAATTGTTTGATCAGTCTGCCCTATATAACTTCTCCTCCTTAGCTTTCAGTTTTTCATTTAAATCTATAATTTGCAATTCAAGCTTACTAATGTTAACAATTAATTATTCATTCACTAATTCTAACGACTTATATCTGTCCTTTGAATCGGATAATTCAGATTTTAAGATATTGGATTTTTCATGAAATGTTTTTGATTCAGACAATAAAGATTGAGCCGAATCCAAATTTCCAACATTCTCATCAAAAAGTTTGATGTATTTTTCTTTTTGCGTTTCTAATTCTCTTTGAAAATTATTTCAACGCAATTTTTCATATTTTAATTGTTGCTGAAAAGTTTGGAGTTTAAGCATCATCTTTTGCATCTGATTTATGCATGATTTTTCCAATACCTCTTCATTCATTTTAGCATTCTCTTCTTCGCATTCATCTGAAGAATCGTTTTCAGTCCTAGCTATCAGACAAATATGAGCCACAGCTTCTGACTCTTCCGTTTCATCGGTTAAATTTAACCAGTGAACATCCTTAGCCATCAATGCCTTACCCGCATCTCTTTATTTGGACAGAAGAAATTTGTTCTTAAAGTAGTTGGTATTTCTTGTTACCGGCTTTCTACAATTCACCGCAAAATAACCCAACATGCCACAGTTGTAGCATTTGGTATTTTCATTCGCTACTCCTTTTACAAACTTCTTCTCTTCAGGTTTCTTTTCATAACTTTTCTCGAATCTCTTCTCATCATACTTCTTCTGTTCACCAAAATTATCTTTAAATTCATATTTTGAGCCCGAAGAGAATCTTTGATTATTTGAGTGCGGTTTCTTCTAAAACTTATTTTGAAATGCTTTGATCAGCATTGCCATGGCCTGTTAGAATCATTCCTCTCTGAGTCCGAGTCAGAGTTATCACTACCTTCACTTGACGATTCACTTGTCTGACTGATCTCGTTTATTTGCTTCCCAGATCTGACTTTATTCTTCTTTTCAGACACAAAGGCTAAAGGATCAGAAACTTCCTTTTCCTTTTTCTTCTTTGAATCTTTGGCCTCTAAAACTTCTTCCTCATTCTGTTTCAGAGTTTCATAAACCTCGTGTATATCGATATCAGATAAGGATTTATTGAATCTGATATGATTGGCATAAGGCTTCCACTACGGTTGTAAGTTGTTGAGGAATTTAACATTTATTTCAATGACAGTTTTAGAATTGCCATTCTTTGTAAGATCATTCAGCAGTCTGGTTAGCCTATCATATACATCATCAAGGCTCTCTCCTTCTTTAGCCTTAAACTCTTCATATGTAGAAATACAGTTGGTGATTTTTAACTGAGTTCCCACTTTAGAACCCATCATCATCTTTTCTATCTGCATCCACATGCTGTGACCAGAAGCTTTGTGACTGTCAATGCCTGTATAGATATCATTGGTCAACACTTGCATCATATATGACTTGCACAACACGTCAACATGTGCTCTTTCTTTCTCTTCAGCAGTGTATCTGGATTTCTCTTTGATTACTCTCTGAACAGGTCTTCCTTCAACAGGGATGGCAGGTGTTTCTCTCCAGAATACTGTTGGTCCTTCCATAGGAGATTCCATGATCAGCCCTCCTTCTTTCAATAAAATTGAGGAATCTATCCCTCCATTGGTTTTAATTTCCTCTAAACAGAACTGGTGGTTTGGTATCAATACTGATAGCCATAGCTTGTCTTGAACTCATTTTATCTGATTAATATGATATCGGATCTTTTGTAGTTCAAAATTTGATTTCAAGGATTAAAATTCAAAAAATATCTCAAACAATCGCACACAAGAATTTTCCACACGTTCAAGACTTGGTAAAATTTATGCACCAAGACTTATCCCGATTAGAAGTTCGGACAAGCTTATCCGGATTAGATATCCGGACAACAAAGATTGTCAAATTCTAACAATTCACAGTTTATTAGGATTAGATATCCGGACAACTCAAACACTTAGACAAATTTTGCACAATTAACAAAACTCAATACGAACGCATAAAGTCAACAAGTCAAACAAAATGAAATCCGCACAATTAATATCCGATCAAACAATCCGCTCAATTAACAAAATTTAAATCGCTTGACAAAGAAAGTCAACAATCCGCACAAAAAGTCAATATTTAACAATCCGCACTACCAGTCAATATCAAAGATTGTACAGTTATGGTCAAAATCAAAATACAATCACAATATAAATCGCATACAACACAATATGACCAAGATTAAATCGCACAATATCAAACGGATAGACTAAATCGCACACTTAAATCGCACACAATTATAATCGGATTATCAATAAATCGGACACAACTACGAAAGATTTAACTCTAACTCGCACACAACTACAAGTGATTTAACCCTATATCGCTCACAACGTTACCTGGTGTATCACAAAATCGCACAGCAAACAAATCACACATATTCACTAAGTTTTAAATCGCACAATGAATTAAACAGTTTAACCTGAATCGATTAAGAGTTATACGATCGATATTCAACCACAAACACAATTTTATCAACTTTTCACCAAAATTTTGGATCAAAATATGAAAAAATTATGGATTTTGAAGAACAAAACCTTTTTCGTAAACTAAAAAATCAATCAAAATCGGTTCAAAACTTGATTAAAAATCAAAATGTTGTGAATCAAAGATGTTCAGAATTAAAATGCGAATCTAGTAGAGCAAATTTTAACAATTAACACTCAGAATTGATAAGATTAGAGCATAAAATGTGAAATCTGATAAAAAAGTGCGATGAACACTCAAGAACAGCGATGAACAATTCTTAAAAAAACCAGAAACATTCGTACAAAATCCTTGAATTGTGTGTAATCCTCCTATCAAATTGCTGCAGCTGAGCTCTGATACCAATTGATATTCCCAATTATCATACATATCAGATTAATCATTCAAGAACAATTAGATGATTAGAGAGAGATTTTTAACCAAAGCTTGAAATAATATTTCCTGAGAGAATTTACAAAATTATTAACAAGAACTAATTACAATTAACCAGCTAAAAACTATTTATACTAGGAAATTAACAAAGGCTAACTATTACAAAGACAATTAGAATAGGAGAACTTGAATACAACAATTAAGCACATTTTTGAACCCAACATCTAGGCCTCTACCTTTGTAAGCTATATCTATCTTTTGATTTTCCATTTCAAGTAATGTAATTTCCCTTCATCGTAATGTAAAAACATTAGATAGTAAATGTATAACAGAGGTATCTTTGACCTCTGGCTTCGATTAGACTTGTGTACTCATTCCAGTAAGAGTCTGTCTTATTCACACTTAAGGGGAGATTGATAGACCCCATCTTATAAAAATGTTAGTAAGAAGTCTCTTACTCTAGTCTGTAGACTTAGTCTTTTGAAGCAGTCTGGACCAAGAGCTCTTATGCAGAAGACATCAAGAAACCGAGCTTTTACTCAAGAGCTAAGTGTCTAATATACAGAGCTCATGCTCTATTCCATGGAAGACCAAGCCTTAAGCACCAAAAAGATTAAATTCTTGATGCAGAGTTTCACTCCAGATACAAGGCCTATATAGTACATGCAGAGTCTCTGAGTCTCGTATTCCCATGGAATGCACGCACAGTTCAGACATTCCCGCAAGACCTCTAACAGAATCTAGATGGCTTGACTCAGTCCACTTCACTTTTTAAGGAACGTGATGACAAGAAAGCAAAAAAAGAACTTATAGATTCAAGCCAAGATTCTAGGAGATTTTGTTTGAGTTTAGTCGTATATAAGGAGGGATCCTCTTCAGGTTACAGACACCTGAAAGTGCCAAATTAGACTATAGAAAAATTATGTGAGAATACAAATCAGATTAAGAGTGTAACTACTTATTCTTTTGATGTAATAAAAGCTTCCGACTTATTCATGTTGCTTTTGCATTCATATTTGATTTTGAATAATCGTTAAACCTTTGTAGAAACACAGTTTCATTTATTTCATACTCAGTTTATCTGTGATTTCTCAAATTAAGAGAATTTGGGTTCCAAGAGATAAGAATCTGCAGCTGCCCGAACGCGACAAGCACTGGAGCGAAGCTAGTCTTAACAAGAGGATCAACCCTCACCTGATCTATAGCGTCAGTGTTAGACCGCATAAGTTTTATGTGTGAAAGTAGTGAAGACAAACACGTGATGAAGAACCAGAAGGTCGATGGAAGACTTCAAGGCAAAACAACTATGTCTGAAGAACAATCAGAGGGGCGATGAACTGACCAAAGATGTGATAGAAAGTGCATCTTCATAACCCCTCTGGGTACCAACACTTGGAGTTTTCCTTACTAGTTCAACCAGAGGCATGCGATGAAGATATGAAGATAAGGTTGAATTAATGCCCCATGAAGACAGTTGGATATGACTAATCAACAGCTGGAATTCTACAAAGTTTATCTTGTTTTATTGTTTATCCATGTTCAGATAAGCTTTATATGTTCTTAGAAGATTAGCTCAATAGTCTCACTAGATAGTTATCTTCTTAGCTATATTACTAGTATAAATAGGTGGTTAGGCCTATTGTAATCTTTGACTCTTTTACGTTTTTCACAATCATTGAAATAAAGTGAAACCCTTGACACTCAAGTATATTCTTTGAATGTTAATCATTTGTTCTTGAGTGTTCATCATTTTATTCATCCAAACTATATAATTAGGTTATTCTTAACACAATTATAAGTGTTATTGATAGATCTGGGATCAACAATTGGTATCAGAGCCAAGTTGATTGTTTTTCGAAACAAAACGATCATTAAAATCTCTCAATTCGCATTTTTCAATCATAAAAGATCTTCTCCAAAAACGTAAGTTTTCTCTTCCAAATTCTTAAATGGCCAACTGAAATTCTGCTTACAGTGTTAGTTCCCTCACCAAACCTCCAACTTTTCGAAGAGAAGAGTATCCACAATGGAGGATACGGATGATAAACTTTCTGAAAGAAATGGACAGAAATCTTCTGCGATCTGTCATGGAAGGTCCCTACATTCCACAAACTCTTGTTCCAAGAGTCCCAGGAACAAATACCACAGCAGAAATTCATGCCTATTACATGCCCACGGATGAGAGGAATTGGGATGAAGACGATATAGAGCGCGTGGAGACTAACAAGAAGGCCAAAAGACTAATCATCATGGCCATTCCCAATGAAATCTTCCAATCGATTGATGCATGTTCCACAGCAAAAGAACAACGGGATGAGCTGTCAAGCCAATTAGAAGGAGGAGCAAAAACAAAGAAGAATCGTAGTGTGACATATGTCATTTTTGGAGCATCAGGTTAGCACCTTTATAGGTTTCTATATTTAGAATTATATTTTATTAGGATCTAGTCATGTTGATTGGAATTCATCTGGCTTTGGTCCCAAAATATAGTTCAGAAAACCTTGTTTCGACGGGTAACTGATAAAGTTAACTTATGTAATGCCAAATATATTAAAATGCTCCAAATATAATAAAGTTGATATTATAAGTCCAAATTAAAATATAAAAGTCTCATTTGAATGTCCAAATAATTTTCCCAAAAATGTGGAACTTTGATTTAATAATGATATTTTTATCAATATCTGACAAATTGTCTTTTGTTATGATTTAAATGGGCTTTATTTTATTTAAAATAAAAATAATTTTTTTTATGGACTTGGGCCTTAAGAGGCCGGCCCTTTTATTCACATTTAAAACCCACATATAAATACCTCACATTCTTTGAAAACTCTCATTTTTCATCCTCATTTTGCATAAACTTTTCCTCTCTCTAAACCATACCTCTCCAACCGATTTCATCTTCAAGCATCATTAAAAATTTGTCAATCTTGAAGAATATTCAAGATTTCAAACCAAAGGTAATAGACTAGTTATATTACCTTTATATAATAACAAAGATTCTCATTTTCTATACCTACTTCTCGGCTTTGTACTTAAATTTTCTGGAGAATTCAAAAGGGGAGATTATACATCAAGAAATGAAAATGTCTTCAAAATGATTATAAGTTATTATCCACGAACTTTGAACTCAATGAAAGTAGGATAAAACCTCATTGCATGTGGAAGTTAATCATTATAAGATGTTTTGAAAACTGACAGTTTCTGTTAGCACTTGTGTCGACTATATCTTTCAAAATAAAAGTCCAAATGTTCTGATTTTTCTTCTAAAATGTACTTTTATGAGTTATGTTTCTAATACAACTGGTCTCATTCAAAAATATTAAGTTTTGAGCCTTCAAGTTTTTGATTCAAGATTATGGTGAAAAAAGAGCATTGCTGACAGAATCTTGCATGCATCTTAAATCCGTCATATCTTCTTCAAAACTCATTGAAAATGGGTGATTCTTTTTCTGGAAGTTAGCCTTATGTGTTAGCTTTAAAATGAAGTTAAAATCACTGAAAAATGATGAGTTTAGACCGCCCAAATGAGCGTCACTAGAAGAATGTGCAATATGTCTTGGGGACTGTGTCACCCAAAGTTGTAGGGTATTAATGAGTGCCTTAAACCCATCCAAAATTCTTGATATTTGAGAAAAATTTGTTTAACTCATTATTATTGTCGATATAAAAATTTGGACACAAAATGACAATCAGAATGTTTCTTTTGACAGTAATTTGTGAGATCAAAAATTTCCAAAACATAATTTACATTCTGTCCAAATGGCAGCTTTACGTGCAAAAGACTTTGATTTTAAAATATATATTTCTGGTCTATATCAAAGAGCAAATGGCATAAGTATCAACTTTAAATCAAGAAAACTCAATGGCATTACATAAGACATACTTAACTTTATCTTTATCGAGAACCCATAGGTGATATAATTTCTGGATGTTGGACTGTTTAGGAAGGTTAGGGCGGATGTTTAGCGCTTCAAACGTCGTAAAGTTCCTGAATATTCATCAGCAAACTTGTGAGTATTCACGGCCCCACTTTTAATGCTTTTTGTTTAGTTAAACTTGGGGGAAAAGCATGAAGTTATGCAAACTATACTGGTTATTTATTAAACTGTTGGACTAAAGAACTGTTTAGTCAAAATTTGTTTAAAACAGTTGGACTAAAAAACTGTTTAGTCAAGATTTGTATAAAACTGTTGGACTAAAGAACTGTTTAGTCAAGTTTTGTTTATGTCATGAAATATTGACGGTTTTGCACTATGATATAAATATTAAATTAATGTACTTGAGAGTATGTTTTCAAATAAAGTCCCCGTCTGTGTAGTCCAAGATTCATACAAATATGATATCAATCTTCAAGAACACGATGAATGTAAGAATAGAAAAGAATAGATCACCAAATATGATTTCCTTGATTGAGAAAGAGAATTACAGTTCTAAATATTATTACAATTTGCTAATGACTTGATAATAAAAATTACAAAGGAAAATACTATTTATACTAAGGAAGTAATAAAACTACACTATTACAAAAACATGTAAGATATGGAGAAACTTCAATACAACAATAATGCTCATTCTCAAACCCAACATTCTCCCCCTTTGGATTCAAGTTTGGACTCTTGTAAATTTTGTCTTTCTAAGTCCAAGAATTTTCTCTAACGTCCTTAGAGCGTTCTTGTACTGAATCTTCTCCTCGAGCAGATTTATAGCGTTGATCAACAGATATCTTTCTTTAGAACTCATTCTCTCTGACTCTGCAGCTATGTTGTTGTTCACCCTTTTCAAATCAAGCGCCCGTCTTACCTACCTTATCGTACCATCTGAATACTTGTTCAACTCACTGAATCTCATAAATTTCTTCACTTGAAGTTGAGCAAAATATATGACTCCGAACTCTGGCTTTTCAAGAATCATGTAAACAAGATAAGCATCAATATCTTCTAAGTCTTGATTAGGTCTTTTCAAGTTGATGATGCTTTGATTGTCTTCGAGACCCATTTGAACATCTATGACCATAGCCAGCTTTACATGACATCACATAAATCTTTTAATAGCATCCAGAGCAACCAGAACTCCCTCCTTTCTGTTAGTCATGTTTCTGATCTCGAAGTACATATACTCTAAATCTTCCAAATATAAGCTTGAAAAATCAGCTTCACTGAATCTCCAGATTTGTCCATCCTATCTAGTCACAGTAAAAACAGGATACCAGATTCTTAGAAGTCTTTGAGCATCAATATGCTTTATTGTGACAACCCGATGCTTGGTACGAACTTCATTAATAGGTAGGCGCTTAGCTTTCAAAAGGTGTTTGTATTCTAAACGAAAATCTTTGGTTTGCCGTTGAATACCAAGGACTTTATCACCGCTCAGAACCTTAGGATGACGGATAAAAATTCAAAAGTAGATATCTTCCAAGTATGGCTCTCAGATCTTTTCTCTATCGTAACCTTGAAAATTTGCTTGGATGTGAAATGGTACATAATTCTTTGCGAAAATTTCTGTAGGATCAACATGTTCTCTACGAGCAGAGATGTCTGATACACCAGTTGCATCTGCAGTGGAAGATTCTAGAATAATCTGACGGTCATCTTGAAGAGGAAAAATTGGATCTTCATCATTTATATCAGCTTCAAAGTCAAAGTAAATCCCAGTTGACTCATCAATGTTGTCAATGTCCTCTCCAAAATCTTTCTCTCCACCCAGAAGATTAGAAAATACATCATTGAAACCTACATTGGCAGACAAGTCCAATAACAACCTTGTCCCTACTGTAAAGTCCGCCGGGTTTTCAACCATTGGCTCGATCATAGGACTTGTCTTCATTTCTTCTTCATTTTCTATAACAATAGCCTCAATTATTCTTTCCCGAACAGACTCCGGGGCAGAAGCTTCAGCAATTACATCTTGAGCAGATGGCTCATTTTCAACCCTTGTAGCTTGTTTAGAAGTCTCAGCCAATCTCTGTCTCTTCCTCTCCCCCTCATGATGATCTGGATCATCATGCCTTCTTTTATGAGATATGGCCTGAGATCTGCAAGTTTCTTCCAAAGTAGACACCCGTTCAACAAGGGCATCCATTTAACTTTTAAGATCTTGGGTTTGGATGTGATTAACTTGCTAACTTTTGTGAAGCTAGAAGTAACCACATCTTGAAAAGTCAAAAACTCTGAGGCTCTAACGAAAGGGTTAACATCTAATTGTTGTCTTAAGAGCCCAACCAAGTCTGCATCTTCAGCATCAGGATTTTGAGATGCCATCAATTTTGCGTACAACAGCGATTTAAGTTCATCCATCGTTTGTTCTTGTACCGACGGCTCAGGTAGATGTGGTGGTGATGGCGCAGATGGTTGCTCTTCTTCTATTGTTTCTTTCCCCTTCAGAAGTCTTTTCAGACTTGCAATCTGTGCATCCATATTTTCTTGAACAACCTTTAGGGCGCCGTCCAGATATTCCCGTGACACAAAGTCTGGTAAGCTCACATCTGGATCACTTAGATTACCAGTTGAAACAACAGTTTAATAAACTGTTGTGCCTACGTTCAATGTTGGCATGATAGTAGCATTGGTAGGACTTCCGACCTGTCCTTGTGAAATGTCAAATGACACCACTCTGTTCGTTCCAGCAAGTTCACTAAGAACTGCACTTGGAGCAACAGATGCTCTAGACTCGTACGTACCTATGTGTATCGGCGCTAGACTCGAGGTGCACATAATCGATATCGTAGGCTGGGGCAGCGGCCTACTTGTTTCAATAACTATATTCTCCAAATGAGAAGTAATTAGCCAATGTGCTATATCCCCATGTTCAATTGAAACAACTGGTTGTTGAGAACCAGTTCAGTGGATGGGTGGGGTGTGCATTTGCATAACTGGGCTTGCTATGTCTTGTTCAATACCAACATTCAACGAATGAATGTCAGTAGTAGATGTGGGTGCCTGACTATGTGTTCGGCTAGGTAAGGAGCTTGATATTCATTTTGTGCTCCACTCACACCCTCTCCATATTCTTCTTCGTCCCTTTCACTCATTATCTCTTCATTTTCAACTGAAACTCCTTCATCTCCTTCTCCGATAGAAATGTCTTGAAGAATACGGTCATAATCATCATATTCTTCAACATTGAACGACAAAGAATTTAGACTCGGACAAGGCTGTGGAGCTGAAAAATTCTGGAAAAATGTCATTTATATCATCAACCAGTGCTCCAATTGGAATATTCTGTGAAGGAATAGTTTGAGCACGGTCGTTCGCTTCATCATCATTATTATCATCATCATCATGATCACCAGAAACTGCCTCATTGTCGGTTTCAGTATCTTTGGAACTTGAAGAAGTTGTAGAAGTACTTTGCCGATCAGACGCTCCCCCCTCCTGTTCACTCCTCTCTAAATCTTTTTCCCTCAGCACACTTCCCTGTTCAGGTAACCCCTGTTCCTGAACTCTCTCTTCTATCTCTAACTCCTCTCTCACAACTGAGGCATGGGGTGATCCCTGTGTAAGTTCAACCAGATCTGGTTGAACTATAGGATCTATCACTCTCCTATAGTCTATAACGCACTGAGTAGTCTGATCAGCTAAGGCAATTAGTTCTGGTGGTATTTCCATTATAGAATCCAAATCTTCTACTTCTGTATGCTGCCGAATTCTAGACATGATGAATATCGGCCCCTTTTCAGCATTGGATCTAGCCGGAATGTCTTCATTAGCATTCATCATTGCCTTAATAAAAAGTTGTCGAAACCTCTGGAAGGGCACAAATTTCCTGGCTTTAGACAGGAATCTTTTTTGCGTTGACAAGCTCCACCAATTCATTCCATATGACTAAAGCATAGTCATAGTTTCTCGAGAAGACTATTCCATGAAAGAATTTGAGAAACGAGCTACTACAAGTATCTCTCCCTGCAGTCTTTGACGTCAGGCATCTGTTCAGAATTAAGAACAACAAATGCCAAATGGATGGTAGGAATCATCTTTTGAACTATGTTGGGTTAGTCAACTCTGTTGAGAATCCTAACCATTTGATATCTAAGCACAATTGTTCATCTGATACAAAATCTTCAAATCCAGTAAAGCCTGGTCCGGGCAGACAAAGAATCCTTCTTAGTCGTTTTAATGTCAAACGACTGACATATTCGTCAACTTCCCCTTCAAAATAAATGGTGTCACCGTCTTCTTCCAAAGTAAGCGTACTCCAGAATTGTTGTAAATACACCATTGGAACAGGTGTATTAGCTGATAAAGAGTAGGCTATGGGGTGTCCTTTCAGTATTTMTGGGATGATTKGGTMTTYGGYTGGCATAACAAAAGAGAARGAATGGTTGTTAGGTTTTATTTCTAGGTATTTTATTTGAGGAAATAGGGTTTCCGAGGGTATGGCTTGGTTAGGCGGGTGGTTTGGAATATTGTCGGATTTGACCGAAGGAACGTGAGATTCCTCGTTAGATTGATGTCTTATGTCCGCCATTAACCTGTAAAAGATCTAAAATATTAGAACCCATATTATTCAAGAAACTCAAAATTTTGAAAGTAAAAAAATTTGAATTTAAAACAAACAAATTTTACTAAAAAAAATATAAAACAAAACAACAAACAAAAAAATTTCTAAAACAAATAAACACTAAACAAATCTAAAGAAAAAAAACATAACAAAAAAAACTTAGTGAACGGATTTCATATCGGGTCAAAAAAAACCAAACAATATACTAAGTAACAAAAAAACTAATCCGGACAATCATCAACCGGATTAAGGTTGATCGGAGTAAACTCCGATCACCTTCTCCGGTGAGAAATCCGATCAAAACAAACAACACTCTAAAATCACTATAAAACACACTTTAAGAAAACTTAACCTAAAAATATCAAAAAGAAACAAAAATTAACATAAAAAAAACTTTATTCGAAGCGATTAACAGTGATAAGTATGATTTTTATTATTAAGCCTTTTATGGTTCGATTTAGGTTCGATTCAATGTTAATCGTAAACCAGTCCAAACATTCCGAATAAGTCCAATAAAATGATATGGTCAAGGATTTATGAAAAAGAAGATCAAACAAATTGAACCTTAATGAGAAACGGGATGAAACAGTAGATTCAAAGAAATTTGAGCGATTAACCAGGTAGATGAACGAAGACGATGATGAATAGTAGAAGAGAGTAAAAAGTGAAAAGTAAAATTGAATCGATTATTTATAGTCAAAGTCAAAAAACCGTTCAAATTCTAAACCGCTCAAGGCTTATCCGGATGAGAATAAATCGGTCAAGTGTTAATCCGGACAATAAATCGTTCAAGGCATAGACGATTTAGAAGAACACCGGTCAAGACTTGTCCGGTTTAAGAATAAATCGCTCAAGTTTCAAACGATTAAGAAATAAATCACACAACAAAGAAAGCTAAATCGATCAAATGAAGGATTAAACCACTCAAGAGATGAACGATTTAAGGACTTGAAAAAGTAAAATCAACAAGCGATTTAGGAATCCGGTCAATTGAATTAGACGATTTGTAAATCCGCTCAATCCCTTGTAAAGTATATCTAACCTTATCC
>NW_020201247.1:0-1964 GCF_001531365.2 Cynara cardunculus var. scolymus | reverse complement strand
TGATACCGGATATTTATATGCTTGGTTTTAGTGTGTTGAACAGGATTACATGAAATAGCAATAGCACTTTTGGAATCACAGTAAATTGGAATTTTATTAAAATAAAACCCGTAGTCTCTGAGTTGTGTCTGCATCTATAGCACTTGAGWACAGCAGCTTGCAGCAACTACATATTCTGCTTCGGCAGTGGAAATGGAAACGCAGTTCTGTTTCTTTGATGCACAGCTGAGTAGCTTGTCTCCCAAAAACTGTAGATGTCCTATTGTACTTTTCCTGTCCAACATACAACCTACATAGTCTGCATCTGAATAAGCTGTCAATTCAAAACTAGTACCCTTGGGATACCAGAGTCCAAGATTAGCAGTCCCTTTAAGATATCGAAAAATGCGCTTAATGACACTTAGATGGGACTCCTTTGGATTAGACTGATATCTGGCACAAAGATGTGTTGAAAACATTATATCAGGTCTACGAGACGTCAAATACATCAAATAACCTATCATACCTTGATATGTTTTCTGATCGACAGCTTTTCCAGAAGGATCAACATGGATTTTCGTTCCATGAGCCATAAGTGTTTTGATAGATGAACAGTTTTCCATATTAAATTTCTTCAGGATGTCTAAAATGTATTTATTTTGACAGATAAAGATACCTGGAGATAATTGTTTAATTTGAAGACCTAAAAGAAGTTCATCTCACCCATCATACTCATTTTAAAACGAGAAACCATCAAGGCAGAAAAGTTTTTACAGTATTTGGGGTTTGTAGATCCAAATATTATGTCATCTACATAAATTTGTATCAAAATAATATCAGACTTCTCCTTTTTAATGAAAAGCGTTATGTCAATATTAGCTTTCGAGAAGCCTGACTTTACCAGAAACTCTGATAAGATATCATACCAGTCTCTCGGAGCTTGTATAAGGCCGTAAAGCGCTCGATCAAAGATGTAGACATAATTCGGCTTTGACTGATCAACAAAACCCTCCGGTTGTGAGACATAGACTTCGTCTTTAAGAAGTCCATATAAAAATGATGTCTTGACGTCCATCTGATACACCATGAAGTTCTTGTGTGCCGCGTACGCCAAAAACAGTCGTATTGCTTCAATCATTGCAACCGGGCAAACGTTTCGTCATAGTCAATGCCTTCTTGTTGATTATATCCTTAGCAACGAGCCAAGCCTTATTTCTGACCACAACACAATCTTTATATTTTTTTATTTTGAATACCCATTTAGTACCGATAATCCTCTTATTGTTGGGACGAGGTACCAATCTCCAGACTTTGAGTGCTTCGAACTGGTTCAGCTCTTCTTGTATTGCAAATATCCAATCCGGATCAGCTAAGGCTTTGGAAACCTTAGTCGGCTCAATAGTACTCAATAATGTGGAATAAAGACACTCATTAGCTGTCGCAGACTGTGTACGAATGAGTGTTGATAGATCACCAATTACTTGATGTATTGGATGATTTCGGGTACACTTCTTGTTATAAGGTAGGGGAGTATAAGAACTTTGATCTGAATTTTGATCAGTATAAGCACTTGGAGAGTTTATAGGAGCAGGTTCAGGTGAAGGTTCAATATTAGGAACTAGTATATGTTGAATATCTGATTGAGGTGGATTATTATCAACTTGTTCGACTAACACCTCTTGCACTTCAGAAGTTTCACCCTCTTCACACTGAACGGGATTGTTCTGATTTTCCATTTCTATTTCTTTATTGACTACTTCTGTTTCCTCTTCTGTTTCAGTTACTGGCACATCAGGAGATGGACCCAATAACTGTTGTTCTGTTGAATTTTCTCTGGACAAAACTTTAGACTGATTAGATTTATTTTCAAAATATTCTTGATAAAAGTGTTCAAATAAGAAATCTAAATCAGCTTTATCAGAATTAGAAGTCTTAGGTTGATCAGCTTTCCACGAGGTGTTAATTATTAGTCCGGGTCCTGAACT
>NW_020201246.1:30108-72945 GCF_001531365.2 Cynara cardunculus var. scolymus | reverse complement strand
TGATGGTTTTGAAGTTGAGATGGGACAACCTTTTATGCCATAGCCAATTTTGATCAGCAGTAGCCTCGGAGTAGAAACAGATGTTGGCGTCGGAAGAGCTAGAAGAGTCCATGTTGATCACATAGACATTATCCTTTTGAACACCAGTTAATACCTTCTTGCCAGAAGAGTCAAGAATAGTACATTGGTTTTCTTCAAACTTCACAATGAAATTGAGATCACATAGTTGACTAATGCTTAACAGATTGTGCTTCAGTCCATCCAYATAGGCTACTCGGTTGAAGGTAACCGAGCCGTTAGAAAGAACACCATATCCTCTAGTAGTACCTCTGGCATTATCTCCAAAGGTTACAGAAGGACCATGTTCAGACACATAGTTGATCAACAAGGACTTGTTTCCAGTCATGTGTCTTGAACATCCATTGTCCAAGTACCATATCTGTCGATGTTCTAAGCCCTGCAAACACAGATAAATCAGTTTTTAGGTACCCATTTTACAATGGGTCCATTAGGGTTAGGAGTATCTTCTTCTTTCTCTTCTCTTACTGGCCTATAGATTCTTTCATTGGGACAGTTCTTGGCCATGTGAAAAGTGTCACCACAGTTATAACATTTTTGATAAATAAACACAGGTTTAATAGGAATTAAAGGTGTGTGCTTAACCGTGTTAACATGCTTTTTGKRTTTTTTGAGAGAAGAAGAAGCTTTGGAAGGAAGGACAGAGGAAGAAGAGGGTTTTGGACCAATAATCCCTTTTTCAGACTCAGGGATAGGTTTATTAGAAGAAGTAGAAACTTTTGAAGCCTTTTTCAAAGAAACTGGTCTAGGAACGAACTCAATAATAGAAGGTACTGAGGTACCAGTATGAGAAGCAACAACTGACTGAGATGAGGTAGCCGAAGGCTTATGTTTCATCTTCAGTTTGGATTTTGGCTTCTTATTCTTGATAGGCTTGTCCATAGACTTGCCTTTCTCAGCCACAGAGAAACGACGATTCAAAGGATGCTTTAGATGCTCAGAAGTTTTAGATTTAGAAGAACATGCATCATAAGATTCCTTAAGAGAGAGAGAGAGTTAAACACACAGTCGACAGGAACATTCTCAGATTCAATGTTTGAACTTTTTCCTTTGACAAAAATTCCGAACTTAAGAGATTTTCCATTTTTATTGGATCTAGGAGAAAGAGATCCAACAGAATCAGATAAGTGAGATGGAGAGAAGGAAGAAAGAATGTGAGAAGAAATGCACATAGAGTCATTAGGAGCACACAGATCCATATCATCATATCCTAGACCAGTCTTTACATCAATAGGAAGTTGATCAAGTAAAATTTTATCTAGGTTCTTGGATGATCTAGCCTATTTTTGAAGAATGACTTTTTCTTTCTCCAGCTTCTCAAAGACCTTAGTTTTTTCTTTGTTAAGAACATTGTTTATTAACTTTTGTTCTTTAAGGTTATTTTTCAATTTATCAAAGTCTTTCAGTTGATTCATGCATTTATGTAACTGACTAGTTAGACTTTTGATTTCAAGGTCAGCTTTCTTCTTAGCAGATCTAGCATTGTAAAGATCAATAGATAAAGAATCATAAGCTTGAACCTTTTCAGATTCAGAGAGAGAAGAGAAGTTGTTTACCTTCTTTGGTTTGACCAGATGTTTGGCATCCTTAGAGGTAGAAGGTATATCAGCAGCAGCAGAGGAGGAGTCCTTGATAGAGTCTTCTATCTCGTGGATGTTGGCCATAAGACACAAATGTGCCATGTCCTCATCACTGAAAGAAGAGGTTGGCTCATCAATCCAGTCATGAGTCTCAGCGATGAGACCCTTACCTTTTCTCTGAAAGCTCAGGTTCTTTGCCTTTTCTCTCTTGTACTTTGCCTTGTACTTATCGTGAGAGGATCGGCTAGAGGGATGAGAAGGATGACGCTTAGAGATCCTTTTGCTTTTGTACTCAGCAACAAAGTGACCTTTCTTGCCACAGTTGAAGCACTCCTCATTTGACAGTTCAAGAGGAGCTGACTTAGATTGATCTAAGGTTCTTCAGTCGGTGACCTTAGATCTGGGAGAGAAGGTAGAAAAGCCCTTTTTGGCATACCTTTTGAAGTTGGTAGCCATCTTGGCCATGTTGTCAGCCAAGTCATTAACTGAGAGTTCATCACCCTCATCATCAACATCATCAGCATGACTTTCAGCAAGTTCTTATTTTCTGACAGCATCTTCTTCAGTGTCAGATAGATAAGTGATACGAGGTTCACTGACTGGCTTCCTCGTATCGTTGGAGAGAAGGGAAACATGAGAAGAAGTTATGGGATCCTCAAATAATGCCTTTTTGAGAAGCTTGATTTGCTCATAATTATGGAGAGTTCCATAAAGAGCAGTCAGAGGCATATTTTCAAGATCTTTACTTGTCTTCATACAAGTGCAAATGTTTTCCCATAAGTCAGGTAAACAATCCATGAACTTGCATAGGACTTCTTCGTTTTCATAGACTCTGCCATGAAACTTCAGATCATTGAGAAGGCTGTTAAACATGTTGTAGTACTCAGTGAGAGATTCACCTTTCCCGTGCACAAAGAGCTCATATTGCCTAACAAGGCCAATCTTCTTGCTTTTCTTWACTTCGATGGTTCCTTCATACAGAACACATAGAGTGTTCCACATGTCCTTGGCAGTAGAGAGGTTTACCAGGGAATGAAAGACATCATCAGGAAGAGAGAGGGCAATGATAGCCCTTACCTTGGTATCTAAGGAAACTTTTCTTTTATCGTCTTCATTGTACTGAGAATGGTCTTTGATGATGAACCTTCTAGTGGAGTCAGATTTCTCTTCATCATCATCAGAATCATTTGAAGAGTTACCATCGTCTTTGCTCTTTCCATGACGAAGCCATACTTTAGGAACAATGGGTYCATCCTTGAGGATTGAGAGATATTGACTATCAACACCCTCAAGGTAGAGTGTCATGCGACTTTTCCACATAGAGAAATTGTTCTTGTTAAATTTGGGAGGCTTGGAAATAGTGCCATTGTCTTGGTAAGAGGAAGGAGTAGAGTTGGAAGAAGAAGAGGCCATTGCAGATCTAGCTTATGAGATTAAGCTAACTGCTCTGATACCACTTGTTAGTCTCGAAGGGGAAAGCAATAAATAGAAAGTAATTGTAGAAGGGGGGTTGAATAAAATTACACATATTTTTTTCAACTTTTTAATTCTTATTGATTTATATCAAGAATTAATACACACATAAATACAAAAGATTGTTGCGGAAGATAGGAAAGGAAAACCTAACCTAAACAATCTTACAAGGAGAAGAACTTTAAAGAACAACATAGAGAGTTGTTGAAAGGAAATGAAGAACACTAAGAATTTTATCGCACACATGATAGCAAGGGAGAATAAGAGAATAGCCGATTGCTTTGAGAATGCACTAAGTAATCTTTCAAAAAGTTAGTTGTATGCATGGGAGATGCACACTATATTTTTATACTACCTTCAACATTTAATGCATGGGGACACTTGTCACTTGAGGATAAGAAGGCAGAGGATGACTTGACCAATGTTGATATCTTATTTTCATCGTACACAGCGTGCATACAACACAGTTCATGCAGAGACAAACTTTGCAGAGATATGGTCAGTCTGTAGGAAGATCTCATTTGGATGGATATGTAGCTTCAAGTAGCTACTCACAAATCTTCGGTCCATGAAAATTTTCAATCTTCGGTCCATGATCTTCAATCTTGAGTTCATGAAGATTTTCAATCTTCGGTYCATGATCTTCAATCTTGAGTCCATGAAGATTTTCAATCTTCGGTCTATGAAGATCTTCTTTCAATCGGCTTGTAGCTTCAAAATATTTTCAATATGTATTTCAGCTACTTCGGAGTCTTGGTGTGTATATTAGACAGTTGATCCACAACACCGCATCGGTGACCTTCTGTCTTCACATCGGCTAGTCTTCGATTTTGCCAATGGCTTTAAGTATGTACGAAGACACCAATATACAAAGAACCAATAACTACTAAGTGTTGCTAAGGTATAGAAACAGATAAGTGCTAGCTAGGGCCTGGAATCGACCTAATACCATTGACTGGCCTGTGAAAAATTTGGGCCCCAAAATGTTGGGGACCCTGTTCTATATCTCAGATGTAACAGGACAAGGGACGGGCCTGTCGATAAAGAAACTCTCACTTTGGTAATTGCCTCGTTTGATGAAGTTCACAAACTGACCCACTTGAATGGGATCTGTTTCTATACCTTTCTTCCTCCTCTGCACTTCAAACATGAATCAACACCAATATTTATTGTGGTGTCATTTTTAAGATGATTTGATAAGTCATGAATTTTGTTTTATAGTATGTTCTCTTGTCTATACAGACTTGATTGGTAATCCATAAGGTTGGATATCTCTAAAAAAGTTGCTCTGTGAAAATTCTCAAAGATCCCAAGGCAAAAGGAATTCAAATTGCGGTGGTTTGATTTGTTTTCAAGGGATTTCAGTTTTATAATGGAAGGGCTTAATGCTATTTCCATTCTCTTCTCAAATGGACCATAAAACAACCCCCAAAGAATGATAACTATGCTTATGCAAGAAAGATATTTCTTTCAATAATGCAATGGGTCATTCGATTATTAAGCAGTAACCAGTTTCTTTCCATTGAAATAATTCACTGCTTGAAAGAGCAACTAAATGCAGATTCCAGCCAACTAAATGCAGTAAAGGGCGACCATACATGCATTGAAACAGTTGCTTATGCAATTTAGCATACAAGACATGGAACTATCTTCATGCTGCTGATGCATTAAAGTAATAAAATTAGGTCCCATCTTTATGTTATCAGTTTAGACTGTATCACACTGAAACAAGAAAATGTACATACATATATTGATTTAAATTACTCCTAGTTGAAGTGAAATTTTCTTATAAACCCTAGTGACATAAAGTAGACCAACCTAAACAGTGCTACAAAAGGTACCCAACTGTGACAACTCAATATAAAATCCCAAATTACAAGTGACTTAAAATCCTAGAAAGAGAGAGAACTGTTTGAAGATGTTTTTGACAGGTAAGTTTAACTTTCTTGAAATCTATATTATTGTAATCTACAAAAATTACCTGGAAAGTGTACATCTCATGAACTTTTTTTCTTCTAACATCTTGCCTCATTCGACACAAAATGTTAAAGGATGTAGCAAATACACTGGACTCTGAAAATTATGACTGGATTTGTATGTTATTTACAAAGGCATGACATAATATTAATCAGTGGGGGTTGTGAACATATTGATCGGGATAAGAGATTTAACTGATTCAAGTAAACCAAAGGATATGGCTTTAGGTACGACAACGTTGAATGAGTTATTCACATTACCAACCTCACTTTTAGGACCCATTCGCCTCGTTACAATTTTCGATGATCGTGCTTTTCAATTACCCGACTATTTTTAAAATTAACGACTTTGTATTTGTTTGTTATGTCTCTATCTTCTAAGATAGTACTACGTTTTTAATAGGACTATTACTTTGGGCACCATGTGTTTGTATTAAGTATAGAAAAGATGAGATGCATTATTTTCATGTGATTGCAATGTGTTTGCTACCATTATTTTCATATTAAGGTTTTCAAAAAGTTTATTTTCAGATTTGGAGAGAACCAATATGAAGATCAATTTGGCTATAAATCATGGTGGCATGTTCCAAACAAATTCATTCTATTATGGAGGTAAAGTTGCATATTTGAAAGATTTTGATGTAAGTAACATAGGTATTAGAAGCCTAAGACAACGCATTGAAGATTTTTCTTCATCTGAAGTTAGTCGAATGTATTATAGGGTTCCTAACACAGATTTGGAAAAAGGATTGAAACCCTTTGATAGTGACAAATATGTTGAAAGGTTTTTTAGTTATGGTATGTTGTCGACACAATTGGAAATTTTTATAGATCATTATAACATTGATATTAGTGAGTTCTTGAATAGTAGTTATGATGATACTGTTGAAGAGGATTATGTTACCGGTAGTGATGATGAGATTAGTTTTTTCGATGTTGATGATGACGAGGTTGCTAGTGTAGATCATTTATCAGAAGGGGATGATAACGGCTCTAATTGAGCATTATGGAAAGTTATGGGACTCCGGTGAGGAGATTAGGAGTAATCCAGGATCAACGGCACACTTCGTCAAGCTTTGTGGCCAACTTTCCTTTTAAATAGTCGTACTACATTTTCAATTGTTTTTGGATTAATTTCACATGACACACTTTTTCAAGCTTTGTGGCCAACTTCGCCCAATTTTTTTTGGGAATACTGCCTCCGTTTTGACATTGATTAAAATGTTTGTTTAAATTAAATTATATCTTTTTGTATTTAATAATCTATTTGAATGATAAAAATTACTATTTACCCTTAAAAAAATTTAAAAGGCAACAAAAATTATTAACAAACAAGAAACACCTACAAATACTTTTCACGAGAAGCAAAAAGAAACACAAAAGCAAGAGTCACTCCAACAAAAACAAGGACCTAACCAACAACAATATCAAGCAACAGACACAATACTGCGGACAAAAGAACCCATTAAGATGACCATGACCATCTTTTTTATATAGAACGGCAACCTACTCTCACGAGATGATAAAGTCCTGTAAAAAATAAGATAAAGACGTAGATGAGGAAATCGATGAAGAAAGGAATGACAAGCGGCAACATTAGTAGGACATGTGAGATACATTGATAAAAGAGTAAAGAATAGGGTGTCTGTTTAATGTATAACCACTCTCTTAATGTCGTATTTGGGTACGTCATCCTTCATCCAACTCATTGATGTGATTGTGACAACTTTCAGATCACCAATGATTTTACTTTACTTTGAGAGTATGCCATTTTATGAAATTGTTTCCATTCGGGATTTAGTATATAGAGACCAAACAATGAATCATCTTCGACGTCACATAGTTGATGCAATTTTCAAGTAGTATGTGTTTGGCATGAGAGAAGAGCATTGGTCTAGTGGGTAACATCGGATGAGGGATGAGGTACGGGCAGTGGCAAAGCAAGGATGAGCTGCAATTAAGTAGCTAAAATGGGTGTTTTTCAGAAGGGGTATGTTTCTTTAAGAGAAGTAATAGCATTTGGAAACGCTTTGGCTTAATCCATTAAGCCCACAACGCTCCTTAGCTGAGTGAATCAACCACAAACAAACAAACATCTATGGCTTACCAAACAATAAATGGCATTAAGTCGATATGAAATAGTCCCTTACCATTTTGAGGTGGAAGGGCAAAGGCGTTTTTGTTACACGTGTGTGTTTAAAAGTAACTCATAGTAATCAATTTGAATATTTGGTGAAACACGTAATTCTAAAGATCGATGGTCTTGCTCTATTTTTGGTTTAACAATATAATTTTTTATAAGATACTCATAAAACTTAATGATTATCTTAATTATTTTTTAGATTTTTTATATTTAAAATAAATGTATATTTTGTATTTGATTATGTTTATCTGTAGTTAATTACACGAATTTAAAAATGGAGTTTTAAAAAATATACTTATGTAAAATTATTTATAATATTAAATTTTATGTAATATACATTAATAAACAATACTTTATACATAAGATTGAAATTTTTAATTTTTTTATCAAATACTTTATAATATAATATAAATATTTAGATATACTGATAGCGAAATAGTTAAATTATGAATAAAAAGTGTAATGGTTGATGTCGATTAATTCCAACCGGTAAATTTAATGCGAAATTACATAAGCACCCGAGTCATGCCGCTATTGAACTCGGATATCATCAGCCACCGAGTCACATATTCACTGACAGAAGAAACACAAAAAGATCACGATCCGTGTGAAATAATTATATCCAATCAAAATTGATTTACAATACAATCAACCAATGAGAATAAACCACATGAATCCACTATGACTTTCCCTATATGAATAATCAAAGTCAACGTCTTCACGGATACGACTCCCATTAATCGCGTGTATATATATCCGTACATTCCTGAGTGGAGGATGTTCTTCCCCAATTCCAAAACCCTAGATTTCTGAATCCTACAAATCTCACATAAATCTCTCGTTCTACAGGTATCACATAAATCTCTCGTTCTACAGGTATCAATTTCATCGTTTATCTTCGATTTCTTCCCTTCTTAGTTTCAGTCGGTTGATTTCTGATTCTAAAGTTTACTTTTGTTTCCGGATTTTTAGTTTCTGTGAATCTGAAAAGCGATGGCTCGTACTAAGCAAACTGCTCGCAAGTCTACCGGTGGAAAAGCTCCGAGGAAGCAACTGGCTACCAAGGTATGTGATTTTAGTTCGATTACTGTTGTTTCTTATCATCTGCCGATGTAGCGTGACAGTATTTCGATTTATTCAGTTTTTTATGCATCAATTATGTCGATATATGAAGATTTCTTTTTGTTCATTGTTCGTAATCGATTGCGAATTCGTCACAGGCTGCTAGGAAATCTGCTCCCACAACTGGAGGAGTGAAGAAGCCTCATCGTTATCGTCCTGGAACTGTCGCTCTTCGGTAAGCCTCTCGATTTTCTCGTCTAAACCCTAGAATACAGAGTCCCAATTTTAAGCGTACGAACCTTATCCTTTCAGTTGCTAATTAATTTGTAATCATATCTTGAAGTTGATTAGCAAATATTCCAATTTTCAATTAGGCGAATGAAATCCTTAGTTAGATTATGAAATCGATAAAAGAAGATTATGTGCACCTGACCAATTGTATCATTGATATATTATCTATCTGTATATCCTCGATTTAATTCATTGGATTCTGCTGGACTGGAATAACGATTCGTACCAGTTCATCTTCAAGATTCATCACTTACCGTTTTATGTTCATGAATACAGTGAGATCCGCAAGTATCAGAAGAGTACCGAACTGCTAATCCGCAAATTGCCATTCCAGAGGCTTGTTCGTGAAATTGCCCAGGATTTCAAGGTGATTATTTATGGCTTCAAGAGTTTATCACTTCATTTATATCTTAATATCACCATTATATAATTCACACAGTTTATGCTGATGGTTTTGTTGATAATCTTTGATTACAGACTGATTTGAGGTTCCAGAGCCATGCTGTATTGGCACTTCAGGAGGCTGCAGAAGCTTATCTTGTGGGTCTCTTTGAGGATACCAACTTGTGTGCGATCCACGCCAAGAGGGTTACGATCATGCCAAAAGACATCCAATTGGCTCGCCGTATCCGTGGAGAGCGAGCTTAGAATCACTTCACTAAAGAAAATTTGGTCCTTTTGAGATGTATGTTGTCTTTACATATTGAATCTCGTATTTGTTTTGTTCTTGTGGTAATCTTCTTGGAAGGATTCTTGTTTTAGTTTTATATGGAAATTGATGGAATTTTGTTGGTGGGTATAAAATTGATAGGAATTGCATACATTCTTGATGATCACATTGTTCTTTCAAGTTTTTGATGAACTATCGATGACAATGTGATTCTTTAGGTTTTATTTGGTGTTGAATGTTGTTTTCTTCAAGTATGCATATTGGTTGAATTGTTTCCAAGCCTTGGCCTTGGGGTGTTTGAATAACTGAAATTCACAAGGCTGTTTAAGCATGAAAGTCAAAAACAGGTCGTGATTAGAAATCGTATTTGGAGTGATGGGGTTTGGAGTTGTTACGGTGGTGGGTGTTGTACTCCTCTGGTTCGAGCTTTTAGGAGAGTGGTGGGAGTTGGAGGAGCTCATTTGGAGTGTTAGCCTCGTTTCTGATGAGAGTGACTGTTATATTTGGTGGCTTAGAGCAACTCCAATCGGGGTTTTGCCGTTCTCTTGGATCCAATCGTATGTTAAAAACACAGAATTTTTGCCGGAGGAAGGAAATGAACGGCAAATTTGCCGTGGAAGAGATGGCCGGCAAAAGGTTGGAGTTGGATTTTTTTTGGTGTTTATGGGCCCATCTATTTGGTGTTTTTTTTGGTGTGAAGGTTGGAGCTGCTCTTAGCGATGATCGAGATTTTGTGGTGAGGTACATTAAGGATTTGGTTGATGATTCCTCTTTGGTTTCTTCGACAAGTATTGTGCCTACCGCTTGGAGCAAACTCGTTCGCTCAAAAATATCCATCTTTAGTAGATATCTTTATTTGGTGACTAAAGCTTGGGATAATTTTGGTTCGGACCAGGAATGGGACCATAATTTTTTTCAAATGTTGGTACTATTTGATTAAAAAAATGAAACTAACAAAATTTGAACTTGGGTCGAAAACTAATTTTCATTGTAGTTTCAAAATATATACGGTGGTACACAACAAATTAATACGGTTGCATCTTTCACGAACCTAAATATTTTTACCCATTGACAGAGGAATAATACGGTGACACATGCCACCATATGCACCACTATAGGTCCGCCGATGGTTCAGGCTTGTCTCGATCAGATGGGGATTGACTTTCACTCGGTCCTTTGCCCTCGGTGTGATAGCGTCATCGAATCAATAGACCATTGCTTTGCGGCTTGTTCGTTGATATCAGTGTTGTGGTGCAGAATTTTGAAGTGGTGGAACCTCACCCATCAAGATATTACTTCAGTTTCGGACATTTTTACTTTGACCGAGTTCTTTCATGCTTCATCACCTAAGAGTAAGTTACGGACAACTGTTGTTTGGATCACCCTTTACTCGATCTAGGGCTCTCAAAATAAAATCATGTTCGATAGTTCTTGTGGCTGGGAAGACTTGTTGGTCGATATCTAACTTGCCTCTTTTCGTTGGTTGTCCCATCGTGCCAAAGCGTCCTCTGTGGATCGTGGGAATTGTGGTGCTGCTTTTTTTTTTTCATGATTAGTTGCTCTTGATTGATTGGTTTTTTTTTTTATTTGTCTCGTTCGTTTTATTGGGCGCTTTGTGTGGGTTATTGTTTGGGTTTAGTGGTAGCCTCTCTCCTTTCTTTGCCTTATAAATCTTTTTCGTTGGTTTCTTAATATATGCTACCTTCAATTCAACTTCTTTTACTTTCTTGCTAACCTTAGTTTTGTTTGTTTTTATTGATTTCTGATCGCATCGATGTTGCCAATGTTACTTTTTATATAAAATAACTTATAAAAACAATGTTTAATGCATAATTTATATTATATTATAAAGCATTTGACAAAAACTCTTAAAAACCAATTTTTATGCATGAAAATTCAAGGTTATTTTGCATAAATACAATTTATTAAAGCTTCATTTTTAAATTCGCATAACTAACTGCAGATAAACATAATCAAATACAAGATAAACATTCATTTCAAATATAAAGAATCTAAAATATAATTAAGATAATTAGTAAGTTTTAACAGAACGTTTAATTACTATCTTTATAAAAAAATTATATTCTTAAATCAAAAATAAATTTTACTGTTATTAAATCTAAATTAAATTATAATATAAAATTGAATTAAAGAAATACTAAAAAAACGAAAACTATTAAATAGTTAATTTGATACTAATACTGATTTATTTTTTATCAAATTTTTATGCTATCTTCAAATATATATTTCATTCAAAAATAAAAACATTACCGCTTTCTTAAAATCACATAAAATTGATGGTAATCAGTTCTTGAATTTTTTGAATAATTGTGCTATCTTAATTTTATGCTATCTTCAAATTTATATTTCATTCAAATTTTACTGTTTAAACATTTCTTGAATTTTCTTCAAGTGATGATAATCAGTTCGGTCAAAAGCATTTTCCAGCAATGAGAAATATGATAGTTGTTCAAGAACGGAGGGGAATTACCCAACCTAGAATTCTCTGGCCAAATTTACTGATGTTTTAGGGTTACAAGACTAGTTTTATCGTTTTTACAAAGCTTTGACGACGTTTTGTAGTGAAAAGTTTTCTAGCTCAAGCCAAATACGTAAATCATAACGACGAAGCATGTAAATATGTATGTCCTAGTTTGATTTTTTCTTGTTTTAACGTTTTATGAATATCCATCACTCGTGTTTTATACGTATCTACAATATTTTGCTTCAAATAATTGTGCTTAATTTTGTTACGTAGGGAGTCTGTATTTGAATACAACAAATGTTCCTTGGCTTATCATTGAATTATATATATTCAGGTATAAAAATCCTAAAAACCAACAAACATGAAAACGACCATCATTGTTTAGAAAACAACCGATCATCGTAATGATCCAAAATTTAGCTAAACGTTCCATGTGATTAGGCACGACATAATGTTGTCTAGGACAAACCTTTGGTAGTTTGGTCAAGTTTATCGAAACCAATACCAGTGTATATACGCCTTTTAATAATTCAGGTATTTTATCTGATGTTTAACAAACTATACTTTTAAGGTTTTTGTTTATGTATATACACTTCAATGAGACAACTTTTTTTTAAAGGGGAAATTAGTGTAAAATTATGTTGTCTTTTCCGGTGCTTGCTTATGAGGTATGACAAGTAGAGTTCACAAAATGTGGACAACGGGGCCATGAGGTCCCCGCCATTAAACCATTTTTTTTTAGTGTAAAACACTACACAAATATGATTAAGCCACATGACTTGAACTTATGAGTCATATTTTTAAGGTGTAGGACACCATAGATTTTGTCCCTTAAATGGGCATTTTATAAAATATAGGCTATTAAGAGTTGTTTATTAGACGCTTATTGACAAGAGTCGTGAGCTTCACTTACCTTATCTGGTAAAGTTTTATAAACGAAAACGGGTTGTTGGTAAGTACTAACCAGACAAAAGTCGTCTATCTTATTTACCAGGTAAGATTCTCGATTCTTGTTATGTTTCTTATCGGGTAAGTTTCTCGGTTCTTTCCATTCTCATTTGGTAAGGTAAGTGATGTGTAGTAAGTGCTTACCCAGTAAGAGTTTGATAAACAGGCTCTTAAATGAGACTTTTGAAACTCTGTTATCCAGTATTACAATTGAACGAGATTCAATTTCTTTTAATAGAAGATCTGTATTTAACTCGAGTTCGTCAATCATAACGTCAATTAAAAAAGGTATTTTGACCAATTGACAGTTCTACAAAGACCACTCAAGGTGTATAAGAACCGAGTATTTACCAGTCTTATCCGATGCTAAAGGGACCGGTCTTTTTTAGCCAAAAGAAAAGATTGGAGTAAACCATAATCGGTTCTTGTTCAAAAGTTTAGGATCAATCAAAACTGAGGGTCCTAAGTGATTATTTTGTTTTTTTAATACATATATTAAAGAATGAAATGGAGGATTATTTTAAAAAATATATCGAAATTTAATTTAATTGTAAACTAATTAACTTATAAGTCTATAGCAAATAAAAAATAGTAAAATTATGATATTATAAAATAATTCATTCGTTATTATCATCGTTTTAAATTTGGAAACAATCAAGATATTTATAGAATCAGTTATTCATCAGGTTATATGGATATGATTAAGATTGATCTGCATTTGAAATTATTTCTATATACAAGGGAAGATCCATATGAGAACGAAAAATATTTATGAACTACGGAACTATTTTTATAGTGTATATTCATTGATGAATATACGATATATAGATTTTGTCAAAATATATATTTTGTCAATGAGTGCATTCATCAATGAACATATGCACATGTATTTTGTATTCTATTAGTGGATGTATTCATCAATGAATACACACTAAGACAACTAGTTCTCCGGTTCTTAAAATTGCGGTTATCATGTGAACTAGGTTCTATATTTCCAAATCATATAAAAAACATAATTGGATTAGTGAAAACATTTGGTGGCCCCAACGTTACGTATTAAATTTAAGATCTAGCTTCAACGTATCATTTTAAATACTTTTAAACGAATATCATTTTATGTTCAAACTAGAATTCAATTTAAACAATTTCAAGCTCAAGTAGTTTGTCGATTAATTGCCCGAATACTTAACACCTTTAATTTTTTTCTCTCTGTATTTCAATACCTGTTTTTAAATTTCAGATTGCAAACATTTGACAGATTTTATGTCTTTTTTATGTTTAATATATGCACGGAGGTTGACAACGTATGACAAGACTCCATCAAGTCGTCAAACTATTAAAGAAAGTTAAAATACGTCAACTGATGTTTAAATTAAAGTCATCTACACCAAAATGACTAGATTAACCAAATGCCTCTAGGTTAATTTTCTTTAAGGGTCAAAACGTATAGTGACGAAAGTTAAAACAAAAACTTTGTAAAAGAACCTGATGACATGGAGGAGACGGATGTCAAGGACTAAGGGGGTGGGGGTGTCACCGAAATGTCGACGGTGGTAGGGTGTAAGGGAGGGGAAGGGTGACGGTGACATATTTTGACGTTTTTATCGTCGAATGTCTTTTTAAGAGTTCCGTTATAGATTAATGATGTCGTGATTTATGAGACATTTTATTTGTGTTTACTACCAAGACACTCAAGGATTGGTGGCCATAAAGTCTTTTGCTCTTCAAAGTCATACATAAAAATGGGTAGCATAAGAAACTGGTTTGGTATTGTTGCGTGCACACAAATTAACAAGTGTCGAAATGACTTAAAGTTTGAGGCTTCAAATTCAGTGTTCTTTGCATGTACAATTACAATCAATCACTACAAATACATTCATGGAGATAAGTCTCTTTTCGTGAGATCATATTTTTACACTTGAAAATTCACACCGTTTTAAAAAAGAGGAACATTCATAGCAAAAACACTGTGAAAGTTATCTTCACAGCGTTTTGATGTAAAATTTCAAGTGTAAAAAAGTGGTTTCATGGGTCTCACAAAAACAAGATGGTCTCAAGTGATCCAAAGTGTGTGTGTACATATATATATACTAGAAGAGTACTCGAGCAATGCAACGATTTATATTTAGTTTTTATTGATATAATGTGATTTTATGTGTTTTGAGAAAACAATAATGTTTTTATTTTTGAATGTAATATATATATATTTGAAGATAACATAAAAAATTTGAAAAAAATAAATCGATATTAATATCAAATTAACTATTTAATAATACCCGTTTTTTTGTATAACTTTTTTAATTCAATTTTTTATTATAATTTAATTTAGATTTAATAACAAAATAATTTATTTTTGATTTAATAATATAATTTTTTTTATAAAGATAATAATTAAATACATTGTTAAAACTCAATTGAATATCTTAATTATATCTTATTTTTTTATATATTTAAAATGAATGTTTATCCTGTATTTGATTATGTTTATCTGCAGTTAGTTAAACGAATTTAAAAATGAAGTTTTAATAATTTGTACTTACGCAAAATTATTTGTAATCTTAAATTTTTAAGTAATATGCATCAATAAACAGTACTTCATGCATAAAAAATGGTTTTTAAGAGTTTTTGTGAAATGTTTTATAATATAGTGTGTATATATAATAGTGAATAATATTTTATCCCGATTATGTAGTTGTTATGTTTTTTTGATGTCGATTGTTCAATTTTTTTTTTATCTTTTTTCAATGTCGACTATTTGTTTTTTTATGTCTATTTTATATTTGATAAGATTTTTTTATTAACCTGGATATCTAACCCGCTATACGAGCCAACTAATCTCAGAGCGACCACCTGGTAGCCTAAAGTCACCACATTTGAACCTCCATGGCCACAAAATAGATCTTTATTCCTCATTCGATTTGAACCTGAGACGTCCATACTCTTTTGACCTTTAAAATCCAAACTCAAACCAATAAGACACCATCATTGTAATTTAAGATTTTTATGTTTCATGCTCCAATCATTACATTTCACATTTATTTAAGATGTGTAAATAACAAAAATTAATAAATTGGTTTGTTGTTGAAAATTAAATTGGGACAAGTTGATTTTTGTTGTTATTAGGCAAAGCTTTGGGATTTAATCAAATCTCAAATGGACCACACATGATTCAATAACACAACATGTACCACATTCTATTTGTTTTTATTTTTATTTTTCTAAATGGCCAATCAATCAAATTTTGTACTATTTTTATTCACAATAATAAACAATTTTAGAAATATATCAGTTTTAAGTGTCATAATAGATTATTTTATAGGACATGAAATTAAAGTGTCATATCTAAAGACGTTGTAATAAGTTTATAGAATGTTTTTTGACGTCTTAACAATTTTCTAATGACATTTTTATATAAAACGTCTTAACAATTTTATAGAACACTATTTGAAAAAAATATCCTATAAAAAGATGAGTTTATAGGACATTTTTATTTATTTATAAAATTGCTAATGCAACCGATCTATATTAAAAAAAAAAATAATTTTTTTAAGACGTCCAAAAACATCCTATCAATTTGTTACAATGTCTGTAGATATGACGCTTTACATTTTGGTCCTATAAATTAAGTCCTATAAATTAAGTCCTATAAATTGGTATATTAGGATGTTTAAAGATTGATGACATTCTATAAATCCAATTTTGTTGTATTGTATAATTAATAAACCTTTTAATTAACAAAAGTACAATTTCACTCTTAATTATAAGAAAAATTTTCTCCACCTCATAATAATAAGTAGAATTATAAAGCAGACATTTATTTTTGAATATGGACATATATTTTGGTTCAAACTAAAACAAGAATAATAATTTAGGCATTTATTTTATGATATATTTATTACTAAATTTAAATTTTTTGAACTAAAGATTGAAAATAAACTTATAATATAAATCAAATAACTCAAAACCTATCTTAGAAAAAAAAATATGCATTAAATTAAAAACTAACCCAATAAAGCAAAGCATGCATCTATTTTATTAAAAAATAAGTACCAAATATATGATAATTATATCAATAAATAACTAGAATGGTACTCGCGTAATGCAGCGAGATACATTTTTGTTTTATTGTATTTATTATTTATTTTTTGTTTCTGTTGATATAAATTTTATTAAAAAATAAGTACCAAATATATGATAATTATATCAATAAATAATGCACATGTCTGTCTCTATTATCTGATAAGGTTTACAAGACGCGTAAAATGTTTATGCGTCATGACGGAATACTTTATATGATTTAAATTTATAAAACCATTGAAAAAAAACGTTCTATTTAAAAGCATTACAATATGTTTATATGACACTTTTGAGTGTTTTAACAAGTTTTTAGAAAATGTTTTTTTAACAAAGTGTCGAATTAGTTATTTTATGCTATGCTATTTGAAAAATGTTTTATAACAGTACGAGTTTATAGGATACTTCTCAAAAGTGTTTTATAAAATATTATTTAAAAATATCTTAACTTTTTTGTTAAAACACCTAAAAGTGTCTTGTACACTTATTGGTTCTATAAACTTAAAACCTATAAAATATGTTATTAAGACGTTTAAATATTTTAAACGTCTTATAAGCCTATTTTTATATTATATAACGATAAAAATTTCTAAGTTTATTTACTTGATATTTTCTTTTAAAATGTACAAATATAAAACAAAAAGTCAAACAACTTATATTATTTTATTATTTTTGATTAAAACTTAAATTTGAGATTTATTTTTCTTCTAGCAAGGAATTACATTATTATTTTTTATTATTAGTTTACAATATAAAAAAAATTACATATATGAGTTAGAGTTGTTTATGAACGAGACGACCCGTTAGACCTGACCCATCTGACCTGCTAGAAATACGGGATTGGACAACCATTATCGAGAAAATGGAAAGACCCGGATTTGTTCGTTAAAATTAACGGGCGGAGATGAACAATGTAAAAATATGTATGGAGAGGCTCTCCCGGCCGTGAACAGCTCTAAGTTATATATGTAATTTATAGGATGCGACTCTTTGGTTATTCTTGAGAATCCAAAAAACTAAGGAATTGTTTGTTTACCTCTTAATGTGAATATTAATGTTATACATAAAAATTATGAATGTATTATTGATTTTATGGAAGTCTGAATTTTGTTTTCCATTTCTTTCTCCACTTGTTGAGATCCATATGTTACTTTAATTGCTTAAAATTTTAATTGCGACATTGTTTTTCCTTTACTTTTTAGTTTCACATTTGTTGATTAATTGTTAGTGATCAAGTTTATAAATTTATAAGAGTTACACTTTTTAAGACTGTTAGCCCGTGGGTAAGCCTGACCCGTTTATAGGGAGCGCAATGACAAGTTGTCAAGCCCGAAAAAAATGACTCGAGTTTATAATATTAGACCCGTTGGACAAAAAAAAAAGTTAGATCCGACTCATGGCAAATGATTAATAATATTTGGTAAGCTTTGTTGTATTTTGTATATCATGGACATAAATCCCAGCATACGACATTTATGTCGTTTAAACAGGAGGCCTAATTATCTGTCGTTTCTCTTCCATCTACGACAGTTCTCTTTGCCGATCGGTCATGATTACTCCAAATCCAACTGTCGTTTCTCTTCCATCTACRACAGTTCTCTTTGCCGATCGGTCATGATTACTCCAAATCCAATTTTAATCGATTACAACTATTTTTTTGAAGATGACCCAAATTTAATTCTATATTTAACAAAAAGGTTATTTATTGAAGTGATAATATTTATGTCAAGTATATTTTTAAACAAAAAATAAATTAAGGAAACTAATTATATTTTCGTTTCCTTATACTTATCTTAATTTATTTATGTAAGGTAAATATAAGTTAAAAATATATCTAATCTTATAGATTTTATTAATTAGTTTTATCCGATATAATAATTTTTAATCTTTAGTTTTAAGATATTTGTATAAATAGTATATATAGTATGTAGTTAATTGAGTTTGCCAAATTCTTTTTAATATACTAAAAGAGTATTTGCGCAATGCAGCGAGACATATTTCGATTTAATGTTTTATTTTATTATTTGTTTTTGTCGATGTTAAAATACGATTTTATGTGTTTTTAAGAAATCAATAATGACTTTATTTTTAAATAAAATATAAATTTGAAAAAAAAACATATCAATTTAATATCAAATCAACTATTTAAAAGTTTTCATTTTTATGTAGTTTTTTTAATTTATTTTTTTATTATAATTTAATTTAATTTTATAACGAAATAATTTATTTTTGGTTTAATAATATAACATTTTATAAATATAGTAATTAAGTATTCTGTTAGAACTCAATGATTATCGTAATTATATTTTAGATTTTTTATATTTAAAATGATATGTTTATCCTGTATTTGATTATGATTATTTGCAGTTAGTTACACGAATTCAGATATAGAGTTTTAATAAGTTGTACTTATACACAATCTACTTGCAATCTTGAGTTTTAAGTAATATGTATAAATAAACAGTACTTTACGCTTAAAAAGTGGTTTTTAAGAGTTTTTGTCAAATACTTTATAATACAGTATATATATATATATGTAATAGATTGAGAACGTTTTTCTTTAAAAGAGTTTTTTCATAGATGAAAGAAGTGTGTATTTTTGTTTGGCATAAATGTACTTAAAAAAAACTTGTCTTTCTACATAAAAACTTATTGTAAAACTTGTTAAATAAGTTACTTTTTATATCATTAAACTGATATAAAATAATCATATATGAAAAAGAAAAATAGATTATAAATCATAAAAATAAAAACCAAATTTAAAAAAGAAATGGGATAAATTCGTAATCTAGTCTTGTTTTAGATTCATCAGAATATATGGTAATACGTTAAGAATGAAGTCACGTGAATTTCTTATGGCCTTACAAACACTATATATACATATCATCCCTTCACATATCACCACAAACAATACAACCATGGCTTCTCTCGTTATCCTTTCGTCTTCCCTCCTCTGCCTCTTCTTCATCACCCCTCTCGCCGCCGGCAGCGGCGGCGGTACTTGGTCTCTCCTCCAACCATCCATCGGCATCTCCGCCATGCACATGCAACTCCTCCCCACCGACCGTGTCATCATATACGACCGCACTGACTTTGGTGCTTCCAACATCTTCCTTCCCAACGGAACATGTCGAAAGGATCCAAAAGACATTGTTTTGAAGAACGACTGTACTGCTCATTCTGTTGAATACGACGTCGCTTCCAATTCTATTCGACCGCTTATGGTCCTTACTGACGTTTGGTGTTCCTCCGGTGGATTAACGCCGGATGGCAGCCTGGTTCAGACCGGCGGGTTTAATGATGGTGATCATGTTGTTAGAGTTTTTAATAACTCATGTGGTAAATGTGATTGGGTAGAGATACCATTTGGGTTGGCTCAACGGAGGTGGTATGCTACTAATCATGTATTGCCGGACGGTCGGCAGATTATTATCGGTGGTCGCCGGCAGTTTAACTATGAGTTCTACCCCAAGGCGTCGCCGTCGGAGAAATCTTACAGTTTGCCGTTTTTATTACAGACATCTGATCCAAAAATCGAGAATAATTTATACCCTTTTGTGTTTCTGAACGTCGATGGCAATTTATTTGTTTATGCAAATAATCGTGCTATTTTATTCGATTATAAACTGAACAAAGTTCTGAAAATGTACCCTGGAATTCCCGGCGGCGAACCCAGGAATTATCCAAGCACCGGCTCCGCCGTACTGCTGCCGTTGCGTGTAGTACAAGGGACGGTGGCGGTGGTGGAGGTTTTGGTTTGTGGGGGTGCACCTAAGGGATCATTTCTGAATGCTCAAAATGGGAGATTTGATGGAGCTTTGAATACTTGTGGTCGGATTAAAATATCCGACCCGGTGCCAAACTGGGTCATGGAAACTATGCCAATGGGTCGGGTCATGGGTGATATGTTATTGCTACCAAATGGTGACGTTTTGATTATTAATGGTGGATTGAACGGGACAGCAGGGTGGGAGTTTGGAAGAAACCCGGTTTTTAACCCGGTAATTTACCGACCCGATAATCCGCTTACGTCTCGTTTTGAGATACAAAATCCCACCACAGTGCCTAGAATGTATCATTCGACTGCTGTTTTACTCCGAGATGGTAGAATTTTGGTCGGTGGAAGTAACCCTCACCAATACTATAATTTCACAAACGTACTTTTCCCGACTGATTTGAGCTTGGAGTCGTTTTCACCATCATATTTGGATGCAAACTCATCCGGGCTTCGACCCACGATAATTTCGCCCGCAACCCAAACAAATATCCAATACAACCAACAAATCGTGATCCGGTTCACAGTTCCCAACACGGTGAATCTAAACCGAATATCAGTAACATTGGTGGCACCTTCGTTTAACACGCACTCGTTTTCAATGAACCAGAGGCTGGTGGTTCTGGATGGTGGCACCACCACCAAGGTCATCGGAGAATCTACGACATACCAAGTTAAGACGATGGCACCGTCGTCGAACAACATTGCGCCGGCAGGATATTATATGCTATTTGTGGTACATCAAGAAGTCCCAAGTGAAGGCATTTGGATTAAGATTCATTAAGACACCATGGGAGATAGATACAATACAATACAATACATTCATGTATTTATTTAATTAGTTTGGTTTTAACACTTGAATTATATTTATACATTTATTTTAGATGATAAAATCCATTTTATTATGAGTAATTTTGAAGTTTGTGGTATCAGATAAATTAAATGATAGATCGAATCGAATGATTGTAAAGATTCCTTAAACGATAGATCTGAATTGCTAATTGAATTACAGTATCTACAAAACAAAGCACTATCATTAAGAAATAAAACCGTCGCTAATCCGTCGGTAAAAGTGCGTCGGAAAATACAATGTGGGAAAAGGTATCAGCAACGGCTGTCAATGACCGCCACTCCGACAGATTTACCGACGGCCATCATCACTTACCAACGGCTACCTTTCCGACAGATTACCGATGGATTTTCGACGGAATACAAATTTGTTGGGTGATTTGCGACGGATTACCGACAGATATTTAATTTTTTTTTAAATTTCATTTTTAATTATTAAATCCGTCGGAATTCCATCGCAAATCACCGGCGGATTTGCATTCCGTCAGTATTTTCTTATTGTAAATCGTCGGTGATCCATCGCAAATCCGTCGGTGATTTCCTACGAAATAAATCTGTCGCTAACACCGTCGGTGATAATCAATTTTTTACTAGTGAGTTTGAAGACGTTTAAATATCTCAATAGTATGGTTTGAAAAATAGCAAGTAGTAGGGATGGAATTGTAATACATTTATAAGAAGAGTTTACAAGTTGTCTGTCATGGCAATGTAGATCAAAAGCATCGTTAAGCGTCTTGTTAGCAGTTTAATGGGACTCACAGCTTGTTCGGTCAGCTCAGGGTGTGAAGGAGCCGAGTCAAGTAATAGGTTATTCGATCTCGGCTTGAAAAAATTATACCAGGCTCAAGCTCAACTCGAACTCGAATAACTTTTTCAAAGCTGGGTTATAGCTCGAGCTCGAATATTTTTTGAGTTATCTAGCTCGAGTTTGATGCTAGTTTACGAGCTCGTACTCGCGATTGATTAACTCGTTTATTGGCTCGAGGTTTAATAAATTTTATATTTTTATTATAACTATTTATAAGCATATGAGCATGTTCGACTCGTAAAAGTATATATGCTCGAAAAACTTTAATCAAGCTTTAGAACGAGCTGAGCCGAACATTGGTTTTATAAAGCTCGAGCTCGTTAATTTCAGACGAGTTCTATTTTGTGTTCGAGATCGACTCGACCTCGAGAATTATTAAGTTTGAGCTCGAGTAGCTCATTGAAAGCTCAACTCGTTTACACCCCTAGATCAGATATACATGACTATTTGGTAGTGGCTTGATGATATATAAATTGGTTTTTTCAATAGGTTTCTAGAGGAAACTTTATGCAGAAAGTCAAGTTTCTTCCAAAGCTGCATTTTCCAATTAAAAAACACGCTCTTTCTACCTAAAAAAAAAACTCTCTCAAACAAAAGTCTTTCCAATCTATATAGACAGATAAATCCACATAGACAACTTTATCCATACAAGACTTAGGGTATGTTTGATGACAACTTAATAAGACTTACACATTATTCAGTCAGCTATACATGACTTTTCGGTAGTTGTGTATTGAAATAGAAAGTGACTTATTCATTAAACTTCTTGGAGGAAGTTTTATGCTCAAAGCCAAGTTTTTTTTTCTTCTCCAAACCAACTATTTCCAATTAAAAAACACACTCATTCCATTTATTAAACCCCCTTAAACAAAAATCTTTTTAATCTATACAGATATATTAATCCACATATATAGAGAGAGTTTTAGCAACAAACATCGGGTTTATCAATATCAAATTGGGTCCAAATAAACATAGCTCAATTCCAACTCAATACATACAGTTGAAAGATTTTACAACTCTGTAAGGCATCAAATGGCTTCAAGTTGGTCTGGTTTTTTTGCACTACAGTGACACTAGATCTTAAACTAAGTGCTAAATTTGACACTAAAGTGGCGTTTGTTTTTTAAGAGGTTTTGAAGTCTGAAGTCTGATTTCACTTTTGAATTTTAAGAGGTGGTACTGAAGTCTGAAATCTGAATCAGTCAGACTGTTTGTTTTTACGTCTTAAATCTGAAATCTGAATCAGTCAAGTTTCTGATCTGATAGATTTGGATCGATCTGGGTCATGATTTTACGAGAATATGTGGATCGATCTGGGTCGTGATTGATTTGGAGATCGAATGTCTTGCGAGATAGATTTGGAGGACTAAATCTGGAGGTGAGGATGGAGGGGAGAGTCTGGAGGGAGTGATTAAGAGGATTTAAGTGATTATGTTATCACTTTTTTTTCAGAGCAAATTAAGAGCTTTTCAGCTCTTATTTATATAAAAAAACAAACAGTCTGAAAATAAAAACGTCTGACCGGTTCAGACTTAAAAGGCTTTAAGTGGTTTTTTTCAAAAAACAAACAAAGCCCTAAATCACTCCAATGATTACACCAAATTTGGTATAACAATATTCATTTACATTGAATTCTAAATCATTATAAAAGTTAAACAAGAATATACCAAGAATCTTATGTTTTAATGTAAGATTTCGTGTTATTTTTTTAAAGTTACATTTCAAAAAAGCCGTGGAATAGCCCAAACACCCAAAGTTTGATATGGTCTGAATAAATTTGTACTTCGTGGTTGTTTGTTTAACTCTTAATAGTTCTATTAAGAGGCAACATCTGAATCGTTAAGAGATGAATCTTGTTTGGTAAAAAAAGACTCTCTCTTAATGGTTCTAAAACATTCTGAATGATTTTGTATCATGAATCTCCCTTAACCATTAAGAGTCCTGATTTCATTGTACACAATTACCAAACAATTATATTTCATTTTGCATTATATCATGATAGCCTCTTAATCATTCTGTATCAAACCATTCAACAATTGACAAACAACCCATTCATATATAATTTCCCATTGATTAAAATATTATATAAAAATAAATATACACGTGGATACAATTTTCAATGTCTTCCAAAGAATAACCCCAAACTTTATGGGTTGCCTAAAAAACAAGCAATCGAATCTTAATTACGAATGTTTGGTCACTCCACGTGAATCCAAACACCTTCACTTGGTATGTCTTGATGTACCACAAACAGTAGATAATATCCCGTCGGTGCTATCTCGCCGGAAGGCGGCGCCGTCACACCCACTTCGTACTTCAATCTTCCGACAACCTTGGTGCCATTGCTACCCTCAAGAACCAACAACCTTTGATTCATCGAAAACGAGTGTGTGTTAAACGAAGGTGACACCATCGTCACCGAGACTGAGTTCCGGTCCAACTGGTCTTGGACCGTGAACTGTATTACGACCTTTTTTCCATATTGGATACGGGTCATGGTCGAAAGTATCTTTGGGCGAAGTCCATTTGCGGTCGGATCCAAATAAGAAGGGGAAAACGCCTCTAAACTTAATTCAGTAGGATAAAGTACATTTGTGAAATTGTAACATTCATGAGGGTTACTACCGCCAACGAGAACACGTCCGTCTCGAACCAAAACCGCCGTCGAATGGTACATTCGTGGTACGGTGCTCGGGTTTTGCACTTCGAACCGAGACCCGATTGGGTAATTCAGTTTGTAAATTACGGGTTCAAGAACCGGATCTCTCCCATTTTCCCACCCGGCGGTCCCACTTGACCCACCGTTGATCAACAGTACATCACCGTTCGGAAGCAACAACATGTCACCCATTACCCGACCCATGGGCATGGACTCCATGACCCATTCAGGATTCGGGTCGGATATTTTAATCCGACCGCAAGTGTTCAAAGCTCCATCAAATTTCCCGTTTTTAGCGTTAAGATGGGCTCCTTTGGGTGCACCCCCACAGACCATAACTTCAACCACAGCTACAATCCCTTGTACTATCCGCAATGGAAGTAGTACCGCAGATCCGGTGCTCGGGTAATTCCGTGGGTCGCCACCGGGTACTTGCGGGTACGTTTTGAGAACTTGGTTCATCGAGTAGTCAAATAAAATGGCTCGATTGTTCGCAAAGATGAATAAATTGCCATCGGTATGAAGAAATACAAATGGGTATAGATTATTCTCGATTTGTTGATCATATGTTTGAACTAGAAATGGCAAGCTTCGAGCTTTCTCTGACGATGATCTTTTCGGGTAGAATTCGTAGTTAAACTGCCGCCGGCCGCCGATAATTATCTGGCGGCCGTCCGGCAGTATATGACTTGTAGCATACCATCTTCTTTGAATCAACCCGAATGGGATCTCTTGCCAATCGCATTTATCACAAGATCTATAAACTCGAACGACATGATCACCGTCATTGAATCCGCCGGTCTGGACTAAGCTGCCGTCCGGAGCTAGAGATCCTGCAGAACACCAAACGTCGGTGAGAACAGTGAGGGGGCGGATGGAGTTGGCGGAGACGTCGTACTCGACGGAGTGGGCGGTGCAGTCGAGTTTCAAAGCCATGTCGTTTTGATCCGTGCGGCATTTGCCGTCGGCAAGGGAGATGTTTGAGGCGCCAAAGTCTGTGCGATCAAAGATTACGAGACGGTCGTTAGGGAGGAGCTGCATGTGCATGGCGGTGATGCCGATGGCTGGGAGGAGGAGGGACCAGTGGCCGCCGGCAGCGGAGGACGGTGGGAGATGGTGGAGGATGAGGATGAGGAAGAGAAGGAGGTGAAAGGAAATGTCGGAAGGTGAAAGAGTCATGAGGTTTGTTTTTGGGAAGTGGCGACGGTGGAGGTGGTGGAAATGGGTGGTGGTTGGCAGCTATAAATCACCTTAAGCGGTGGCGGTGGTGGAAATGGGCGGTGGTTGGCGGCTATAAATGATAGGTGAGGGTGGAAGTAATGAAGTGCACATGCAGATTTAGGCCCATTGTTTTGCAGTAGCAAAAAATATTCACGAATTTGAATATTTATGTGAAAACAAATTAATATAAGCTTATTTTTGTATTATTAATAAATAAGTTTAAGTAATTTAATTGAAAAATAAATTTAAATAAAAGCCAATAAAGAAATCGAATTTTATTGGCTCATCAATGTATTATATTTTAGAAAACGTTCAATGATGGCGAATTTATATCCCACAATAAATGCCATTTATTTAAACAGAAATAATTTAACATAAATAGTGAATAAATGTGTGAATTTTACTAACATGGCAAATTTGTATTTTTATATTTCATAACTTAATAATTGACTTTAAGGGGTCTTTTACCAAACATTTAACCGGTAAAATTTTATCGGTAAATTCAATATTATCATTTATTTATCTGGTAAGATTTTAGTTCAAGAAAACGACATTGTATGTAACAATTTACCTGGTAAGCGCTTACCATGGTAAGAGTCATCGCCCTCACTTACCGGGTAAGACTCTTTTTCTTACCTCGCTCTTACCGGATGAATGCGGTAAGGTAATGTGACTTGGTAAGATCTTACCCAAATATGAGTTTGGTAAACGACCCCTAAGTTTCCGTTTTTTTCTCGATCTAATTGAAAAATATAATATGAAATTAATATAAAATCACAAATATACGTTCGATTTGCGTTATGAAAAGGAGAGAGTCGATCAAGATCACATACTCGGCCGATACGATCCTCGGTTCTTTGTACAACCTTCACCAGAAGAGTTAGATTATTTAGTATGCATTTGGGACTAGACGTACAAGATTGAACATATGAGAGTAAGGTAAACGAATGAAAAAATTGTGGAAGATTTTAGGATTGTAATTTAACATGTATAGTTTGTTAATTTTTCAATCTTGTAAAGTATTCCTGATTTTTGTTCCATCTATTTTGGTATAGTCCAAAAAATGCATTTTTGTCCTACTTAGTTAGAAGGGTATTAAGAAAAACCCGAAAACCGACCCAAACTTTTGATCCAAAACCGAAAAATTGAAAACTAAAAAACCGTGTATTCATGGGTCGCTTTCGGTTTTGAATTTTAGGTGCCTGCGAATTCCCAACCATATATATTAAAATTGAAATATTATTATTTCTTTATTTATTAACCCAAAGTCTTTTTAATTTTTGGTGTCAAATATTATGTTGATGAAATTTGGTAGTATGAAATACCGAAGAAGTCGACATTAACCTCAAAAAATGTTTTTAAACAATTAAACTTATTTTAATTTATAGCATTTTGATATTTTTTATTTAGGTTTTTTGTAATTGTTCTAAATGTTATATTTTGATACCTTTTTTATATTGTAAATGGTATTTTTTTTAATAAATTCTGGTAACAACGAACCGAACTAGGGGTAACCGTCTTATTTTGGTTATGTGTGGTTCGGTTCAACTTATGGTTTGGTAGCTAGGTATCAATTCAATTGCTTAATACTAGTAAGTTGATAGTTTGAAAAAAAAATGCATTTAAAAATCCTCAATTCCTTCATTTCAGCAACTACATACATACAAGTATAATCCTTAGAATCACAAATTAGTCTCCAAATTTGGACACAAAGTTTGATTACCGATAATCATAACCGGCCCTACACGGAAGCCGCCTCCAAGGACACCAACATGAGGAGACATTTTTTGACTCATTCAGTGGTTGAGGCTAGCAGGGGAGTCGAGGATCAAACCCATGACCTGTGTTGTATCTGGCAAAGTCATCTCATCCCTTTGCCAACTGAGCTATACATGCTAGAGGCAATTAGTCTGCAAATTACATCAAAAGTTGGGTAGAGTTTATAATTTTCCTTTTCTCCTCTATCAATTTGTCAACCTGACTATTTGCCTGTTGAGGGAGGTTGCAGGGAGGGGATTGTGATGGCAAAGTTGCTGATCTTGCTAGGAACTTGGTTTGGTTTCCATCTGCAAAACAATACAGCGATTCGATACACTCTTCTAATGCAGATAAAGGCCGATTTGGTTTAAAATCCAGCAGCTTCGCGTACTCGACGATCAGATGATACATGTAATCATATATTCTATCAATGTTCAACCTCTCCATGAAATCTTGCACCGATTTCCCTATTGCTTCCGCCTGTTACCCCAAAACACGAAACAAAAATGACCCAACTGAAACGATAATAAAATCAGCTAAATCATACCAAATAAACCCAGTAAACCCCACTAGGGTCTAAAAGTAGGATGTATGCAGACATTATCTCTACTCCAAGGAGTAGAGAGACTGTTTTGGTGAAGACAAATGAAACGAAGATAGAAACACTAGAAATATGAAAAACTAGAAATATGAAACTTGACCTTGGCTGGATGTTTATTTCCCCACTCAACTGCAGTTTTAACGGATGGACATATGTTATCAGGGGAGATAGGTAAGTAGTCTTTCTTTGGAAAGAGTCCACGGCTGAAGAAATCGTCGTACTTTGGGTTGATTATAAGAGGAACACAACCACATGACAAGATATATTTTAAGCTTACAGACCAAGCATATCCTTCGGCATAGATCTTATAGCTGCATATAGAGGAAATACATCAACCACCGAATGCTAAACCCTAACTAATGCACTTTACGCTAACTAAAAACCAAATCAAAATCTTACGCATAGGTTGGGTTGCGGGGTGGGGGAGATGTACGCAGATGTGTCTTATACAAGGTAGAGACACTATTTCCACAAAGACCCCCGGCCAACAATGAAGTTTTAGATGTTGTGGAATCCCATCTGCTAGGGTTCGATTCTAGTCGTACACAACAATCGTAGCAACTAAGTTTATCAGAATTGATTTCTTGCAATCACAATTTTTCGGGTGGGATTAGTCCTGGCATAGCCTAGGACACCCTTCTAAAAAAACCTATGAAGTTTTAAACTTCCAAGAGTAGAAAATGCCGAGTGCATACAACTTTTAGTTGTAGAATAAGGAACTTACATTCATGTGAATATAGATAATGATTAGCTTTTGAGGTTTCTAGAAATTTTAAACTTACAATGCAGATGATGTAAAAGGAGTTGAAAAACTAAGAACTGCAAGCTAACCACTTCCATAACCACATCACTCTAACTTACCGATGGTTGCACTGGTTTGAAAGCTTGGATTGCTTAAAACCATCCAATTGTTCCTGTGTCCAATTCTGCAATACAATTTCAAAAGGAAAACATAAAGCATAGTTCAATCAATTATTCTTGTTAATTGTCTAAGCAAAATTGGACCTGACGCATGATTAGCGCTCCCCACTGTTTTGTGTCATTACACATGAGCAAAGCTTCTCTAGCTGGGGAAAAAACATCTGGGTTTCCTTTCCAATACGCATACGGATGCTTCTTTTTCCAACTTTGCTGTTGTGAACCTCGCTTAATGCTTTGAAATTCTTCTTCCCAGGGTCCTATGTTGATCTCTGGCCTGGTAAAACATGTTCATTGCAATAATGGTTAGTAGAAACTTTAGTGAAGTTAGAATGACGTGTACTTTAACACCTCAACCCCGTTTCAAGGAAGATGAAGGTTAGACTATTCGTATATATGTAGAAACCTCTCATCTCTCTATAAGGGCTCTTTTAGAGAGAGATTCTAAGTGATTTCACATATACTAGCATGATTTCAGAGCCAGGGTCTAGCACCACCTAGGGACTCAACACACCAGAGTCCAGACATGAATCCTTTGATTCAATTGGCTCTTACACTCGATGTAAATTCCCGTTTAACCTCCGTTTGAGAGGATGTGTTGGACTCCTACATCAGTTCGACACAAATCATCAAACTTGTATATGTGTGTGTGTGTGTACGAACATTAATTCTCTTTGGGCTCTCTCGAAGAAACATTCTATTGAATTCTACATATCCTAACACAAGCAAAAGAATGTGCTACTTGGTTCGCGAAGTGCATTCTCTTTTCACTGAAGGAATGGACACATAAGTTCATTCTTGCAATTACCATGTAAAAAGATGTCAACTTTAATTACATTTGTTTTGCAGCAGACGTTCTCTGTTATCAGTAATCTGACTGCTTATTGCAGTTGTGGGTTCCTTTGGTGAAATGACCTTCCGTCATGTTTTTCTTAATCCATGACCTTCTAACAAGTTTGAGAACATGACCACTTAACCGAAGAATGCCACATCCATACACAAGAATGCCTAGAAACTTGTCAAAATGTCATGGTTCAAAGAACACCATGTCATTGAGCTAAATAACCCGTGTCAATGCTACATATGCATATGAGTTACCGAAAAGGATGTAAGGACTCAAGATTCTTACCAACCCCAAAAAGACCAGTCAGGAAACGGAATGTCGTAATGATCAGGCGTGGTGCAATATCGAAAAATGGGCAAAGGTTTAGTTGATGCATCCTTTTGAATAAGAGGCTTGTCCATGCAATCAAACATCAGATCCACATCTGGAATTCTCCCAGGGTACCTCTTAAGAAGCTGCAAAAGCCCCCATATAGTAAACATCGCTCGACTCTGCACACAATCATAATAATACTCCACATACAGTTTCCCACCAATAATCACAACCCTAAAAGAAGCAAACTTCTTGACTTCCATCAAGTCGGCATAAGAAATGCGGGTTACAGACCACGGATCGAGATCGTGATGAATCCATCTGAAAAAAGTAGGACAATTGTCGGCTTGATTTGTGAAGGGAATTGGCTCATTTCTAGACCTCCCACAAGAAAAATAAGAGCATTGAATGATCTTGGAAGCTCGAGCGATCTTTGTTTCATTGTTGAATTTCTTGGCAGGGAATTCATGCCAAGGCGTTGGTTTCAAGTTGTAACCAACGATGGTTTTGGTCTGCGTAGCCAAGTTGTCCACCTGTTCGACGAGATGCCACAATGAACATAAATTCAAAATCACGATTCATATCTCATAAACACAACTTTTCACAAAGATTCTGAACGTCAGAAGCTTCAAAAATTGCTAAATCCTGTGAAAATTTCAAATCCATTTGAAATTTTGTGAAGATACCTCAAATAGGAAGATGCCAGTGAGAAGAAGAACGATAAGAAGAACACCAAAAAGCGGGACGGAGGAAGGGTTTCGATTCGTTTTCCTTGTAAACAAGCCCATGATTTGAGGTTGATCAACATTTCGTTGTGTAAAATCGATGTAAAACTCGAAGATTACGTAGTTGTCTCTCTCTCTCTCTCTAACAGTTGTCTCTCTCTCCTCTCGTAGTGAGTTTGTAGGGAACACCACGAATTGCCATCCCCGCCTCCTACTCCTGCGAGCCACTCCCAACAATTGAATATTTGTCCTTTTTCGGCCACTCAGGTTTCTAAATTTGCCAAAATCTACCATGTTCTCTAAGAACTTTTCTTTTAGACCATTATAATTTATAAGTTTTGGGGTATTGCTATGTGCGCCCCTTTCACTGTCATAATCAAGTCAAGTAATGCATTGGAAAAAAATAGGTTTTGATGTTGAAGTGCGTGTGAAAAAAATTGATAAGTAGAGTTGTATTTAGCAATGTACAAAAGTGCATTTAGCCTGCTCTAAGTTTTACGTTCTCATTCTGAAAATTGATCTAACAACCTTTTTTTAGGTTTCTAGATATTCTGACCAATTACAATATGTTTTTTTAAATTAATTACTGAACCTCAAAATAAGTATTAGAATACATAGGAATATATTCGATTTAAAAAGATACAACAGTGAGAACAGTTTTAGTCACTTTTTTTTAGCAGCCAAACATTTATTAATGATCAAACAAAATACAAATAGCATTTAAATTTTCAATGAGCCAATCAAGAGGAGTCAAACTAGTAGTTGGTGAAGTAAAAAAACTGAGATTGTCTTGTCAATGTGTGAGCTACTGTATTTCTATACATTATAAGATACTGGATCTTAAACAACAGTCTGGATTGCAGCAATTGCTGGCAATGCTTCATGATTGTTCCAAATTCAATACTATCCTCGTCTCCCCACCTTGTTACAATTACAACCATCTGGGAGTTTGACTCAAAAATCACATCCTCATACCCTATGATTGGTTTGAGCTTGGCTTCAAAGATTAAAAGTACTTGAAAGTCTCAGGTTCAAATCCAAGGAGAAATAAAAAACCCTTGTGGCCACAGAGTTTCAGATGCGATGACTCCGGAATATCTACAAAGCAGGTGGTCGCCCTGGGATTAGTCGGCTCGCATAGCGGGTTGGATATCCAGGTTAATAAAAAATCACATCCTCGTACCCCATGATTACGAGTGTTATATATTAGAAAATGAGATGAAATTGAATTAATTCCTTCTCCTTTATGATGGAATGACCAAATCTTCATGATATTCCATACATAAACTCATTGTAATGAAATTGACCATTTCAATTCCATTGAATCCTGCAAGCCAAACGCCTTCTAGTTAATTATTGTTACTCAAAATAGATAACAAAGAAGACTATTCTAGACTAAAATCGTCAAAATAAATTACAAAGGGGGCTAACAAGCAAATTTTGATATAATGTAGGGGCTAAATTTACGATTAGTTATACTTTTTCCGAATTCTAGTGGCTCATTAGTGTTCTGTTTTTCGTTTCTCCCCTCTTTTCTTGGTCAAAATTCAGATCGCCTTCAACTGCCGTTGACGTCGGCGAGCTGTCGGCGGACGAGACGAGTCCTTGCTCGTCACTCGTATTTCAATTCCGACAACAGATTACAACTTTTATATCTTCATTTTGATTCATGTTTCTTTTCCGATCATTACTGTTTAGAAATCAATCTGTCTAAGAGAGAGCGGTTCACAGAATCTACCCACCGTATGAGCGTTAGACTTGGCCTGAGACGTTCAATTTCGACTTCTCTGGCGAAGACTATGGCGCAGGAATTGAACTCATCTGCGGCGACGATCCCATCGGCGACAGACGCTACTGTAACTCCTACGTCAACGACGAAGAAATCGCTATGGCCTTCTGTTCTTCGTTGGATTCCGACATCCACGGACCACATTATTTCTGCCGAAAAACGCCTTCTATCTCTTGTCAAGTAATCCTTTTTCTTCTTTGACCTTGGTTTTGTAACTTATATCGCCAATTGTTATCATTTATTAATTTACTTGCTAGAATAGTAAAATTTCTTTGTTAATTTTTATCTTGAATTACTAACTTACCAATGATCCTCCACCCTGAATTCCTGAAATAGAAAACATACACTTGTAAGTAATATCTTTCAAGTATGTGTGAAGCTATTTTTTCTTTTTTACTAAATTGTAATTGGATCCATTGACGAGTGTGCAGCCTCTTTTTTGGGTGTTCACTGGAAAGCAGTTTTTGAGCAAATAAATCTGTAAATATGTACATATCTTGGGAAATGGAAGTTTGAGGTCTAATCTCAGACATCATTTGATTATTTTGTTTTGTATGTTGAAGTTTACACGCACTTACTTACAAACAGATGAGTCATGCAAGTTTTTGTTTGTGATCCTGTAGAATACAATCTGAAAATTACAGAAAGGGGAGGCATTTGTGCATCTACTAGCTGTTAGTTATAATACACTTTGATCTTTGAGTCAGAAAGTATATGGGTGGATAGATATGTGATTGTTGTTCTTTTTTTTTTTTGACTGATATCCTGTAGAAGTGCAAAGAATTATTAATTTTTTAGCCCATAATTGTTTTGGATCAATTACCAGGACACCATATACTCAAGAGCAGGTTAATATTGGGTCTGGCCCACCAGGGTCTAAAGTCAAGTGGTTTCGTTCAACCAGCAATGAACCAAGATTTATCAATACTGTTACCTTCGACAGCAAAGAGGACTCTCCTACTCTTGTGATGGTACATGGATATGCAGCTTCTCAAGGGTTCTTCTTTCGAAATTTCGATGCTCTTGCCAAGCACTTCAGGGTGATTGCAATCGATCAGCTTGGGTGAGTTGCTCACAATCCTGGCCTTACTTTTGGTTTCAATTTTTGGACATTAACATTATGTGTGGGTGAGTTGCTCACAATCCTGGCCTTACTTTTGGTTTCAATTTTTGGACATTAACATTATGTGCTGCAAATCTTTTTCCTTCGTATGGTGTCAGAGATGTATGTCTGTTTCATCCAGTCGAAGTTTATATGCCCATGTGTTCCTTCTAATAGACATATTGGGACATAAAATGCCTTCTTTTACACCAAATACAAGGGCTTGAAAAACACTTCTATTATATTAAAGATTCAATTGGTTAATGTGGCCATATGTATAAAAATGGAACTCGGTCTGTGTCTTAAGCGTATTAGAGGTTAAAAGACGTGTGTTCTTCGAACTCACCTTGGCATCATGATTGCATATAAAATCTCTGGAGCTACACCTGTTAAAAATCCTATCCATTTCTATACTACATCATTCAATTTGAATGTCACCTTGAATACCGATTAATATTCACAGCAGGTGTTGAGACATAATGCATATGGTGTGATATTATTCACCATTGATTTCAATGACAAGTGACATGCATTCTTGCTAATGAAATAACAGGATGCTTGGCCCTTGTGGAAGAGAAATTGTTTGTTTAGTGATGAATATTTGATATTACACCTTTCACTTCAGCGCAAATTTTCAGCAATAGATATGCATACTTGGATTGTGGTCATGCATATTGAACTAGGTGTTTGTATCTAACTTCAGGCTACTTTGTAAGAACACCACTTGTAATTTTCGTCTTCTTAGAGTTTGACTTTCACTAAATGATTATCACATGACATGAGTGTTTGATGGCTTCCATGTACCTTATGTCAATTTTGAGCAAGATATTATCATAAGTAGTCTCTTGCATTGTAGTATTCTGGAATAATTTTTTTTAACAAACTTGTTAATGTTAGTAGAAAAGCTGTAAACAGTATTTTTGGCTATAATTTGCGTATAAAAGAATTTATCAAGTCAATAGTTCATTGACCGCTTTTCGTCTATTATTGTAGGTGGTCACTTTCTTCTACTTAATTTCAATTTCTAGCTTATTTCTTTTGTTTTGTTCTTCATTTGGTAGTTGGGGTGGATCCAGCAGGCCTGACTTCACTTGCACAAGTACTGAAGGTTAGCTTCCTTAGCTTGTACTTTTGAATACTAGTTACTTTCGCTTCTTACCAGTTTCTAAGCAGTACTAAATTGGTGAATTTTTTTTGTGCATGCCATCATGAAATTATTTTGCGTTACAAATGAAGTGGGGAAATTTGATGCCTTCTTTTTGAGTGGATATGCTTTAAATGTACTTCCCCAACAACACTCATGTATAGTAGTATTGGTGTACTATCATACAAGTCCAACATCTTGCTAGAAACAAATCACTAGTTAATAGGTTCGTCCCTTTTGCCTTTCGCTTGGATGGGATAAGGAAGTTCTAAGTTGTCCTATCCTATGTATAAGGTTAAAATAAATAGTAGTTCTGTGGTGATGCTTTATTCTCATAGAGGTGATACTATTAATCCTATTATTAGAAAAAAGTAATATGTGCAGTGAAATCTATTGGTTAAGAATTAAGATTAAGCATTTCCACTTGGCCACAGTCAGATGCTTTTATAGACTGAACACATGGCCTAAATTTTAAATGAAATCATTACCTACATGTTGTCTTTTAAAAATATCTAACTATACCACTTTGGCTATATTGTTCTTGACCTCATTTCTCATTAACTTGTGCTTTAAGAATTGCATATGACCTCTTAAAGAAACACTGGGAGTCTATGATAGCATACTAACTGTGGTATCTTTCATAATGCAGAAACCGAGGCTTGGTTTATTGATTCTTTTGAGGAATGGCGCAAAGCCAAAAACCTTAGCAACTTTGTTTTGCTTGGGCACTCATTTGGAGGGTACATTGCTGCTAAATATGCTCTGAAAGTAAGTTTCCTGCTGATAAATACCAAAAATATTAAGAAAAGAACACGTTCTGTTAATATGTAAATGCCCAGAGTTCTTCATTACCGATTCTTGAAACTATTGAAGCATCCGGAGCACGTACAACATCTGATTTTAGTGGGGCCTGCTGGGTTTACATCAGAAACCGAACATAAATCAGAGGCACTTACCAAATTTCAAACAACATGGAAAGGTGCTGTTTTAAATCATTTATGGGAGTCTAATTTTACTCCTATGAAGGTTGTCAGGTAATAAAGTTTTCCTTTGCTATTGCTATTTCCTTTTTGGGCTTTCTCAAAAAGTTGCTCTTTACATGTGGCTATGTCACCAATGTGGGCACTTAAAGTTACTCCTTCAACCTATTTTCATGCTGTTGAATCTCGTTATAACGCCACTATATGTGTATCATGTATTACATCATGAATGGCATAGGATACAAAATTCTAGAAATCTTTTCATGACCAAGAATATGTTTTAGGTTGCATCCATAAAAGTGTGGACTTGCCTCTATATAGCATTGGGCAACTATGCTGTTATATCGGTCAGAATACGAAATATCGGTCAGGACCGATATTCGATATATCGGTGATATATCGGAAATAGCGGTTAACATAATATTTCTTAGAATTATATATATAATATGCATTAATTAGAGTTTAGAAATATAGTTTCAAAATTAAAACATCACATCATCTAAAGTGTTCAAAAACAAGCTAATCGCAAGCAATATGTTCGGCATCCGAGTCAAGTCTTAGACACGCTGGGCAGTGGCTTGGCTCTGTCGTAAGACACGCTGGGCAGTGGACTGTTGAGAAAGTCTTAGATCGAGAGAGAAAAGAGAGAGACCGAGAGAGAAAAGAGAGACGACGTGAGAAGAAGTCGTAGACAGTAGAAAGTTTAGATTCAGACCTAATTTACTAAGCAGCCCAAAAAATAAGGCCCATGGAATAAAAAAAAAGCCCAAATTTTAACCCTAGTAAAAATCGGAATATCGGACCGATTTTTTTCACTAAAATATCGCTAAATATCGCCGATAATATCGTTCCCGATATTTTGGCCGATATTTCATGACCGATTTTTTCCCTTTGAGCGATATCCGATATATCGGCGATATATCGGCGATATATCGCGATTTTGACAGCATAGTTGGGCAATAAAATGAGAACCGCATTACCATGGTACTTATCCAGCCTTGATGGCCTATAGTGCATCTCAGTAAATTAAAGCACACACCATTGACCATACAATGAATTATCTTTTGCCAGATATGGTGCAAAAACCTTACATTGACTACTTAGCAAAATTTTATGCTTCACAGATCGTATAAAATCTAGCAAATCAATGTATGTGAAAGAACATATTGGACAAGTAACATTTCACAATCCATAAATATGTCAAATGCCCAACCAACTACCACATTCATAGAGTATTAGAGTAAATAGCCTAATAAGTTATTCACTTCATAACTTACATTTTCAATCTGCCTGAATTAGTTCACATCAAGGTTAATGTCATTACCATCTTCATCTTGATCATCTTCTAGCATTACCCTGTCAACATGTATAATAGTGGAAGAGGGATTACTATGGAGGTTATGGTTATTCCATCTAGTTGCCTCATAAACCTAGTAAATAAACATCAAATGACATGCCAAATAGGATCAAATCATGTTGGATTGCAAATGGTGTTGGGGTTGAATCAAATGAAGTAGGCATACTCTTCCATACAAATTGTCTTGGGGTTGAATGGTTTTGAGTCATACTTCCTCTATCAAAAATAATTGTCCATATTTCTATTTTTTAATTTCTCCCAGAAAGTGTCCAATTTCAAAAGTATGTGCCCGCTTTCCGATTCTACCCTTAATTATGAGACGAAGAAATTCATTACTCCCTTAATTATTAAGTATAAGATTGTCATTTGCATGATTAAAAAGTGTAATAATTATACATTTCTAAAACTGTCTTTTTCATTATGGACGTTTATTCTTGGGACGGAGGGAGTAATATTCAGATTGTGTGTATTACATGACACCATTTTTCATGGAAGATATGTCCTCATGACTATCATTCTTTTGTACAAAGTAGATAACAAGTTTACTACGTTTATCGAATCATAAGATACCAACTACTACACCTAAGTAAACATCTATGAATACCACTAGAGATCAATTAATGTTTCTTTTGTTTCCATGACAACAATCTTACATACACTTCCCCTTTTTTACTTGATGCATGGGTCAGAAGGTATAGAAGTATCACCTATGTAGCCCAACTTTCTGGTCTCTGTATGGGAAATAATAAAATAAAGAAACTATTGATGAACGACGAGTTGTGATGCTAATCATTATAATTTTTAAATGAAATCAAACATGTGTTGGTGTGTATGTTGAGCAACAAAGCTACACTCATAGAGATTGGAATCTTTTACAAAGAATTCAGTGCTTAAAAAAAGACAATTTTCTTTACGTCATTTCAAGCTTGGGCATAAATATCATCATTTTGTCGACGCCTTTAACACAGGGGTTTTGGCCCGTTTGGTCCAAATCTGGTTCGCAAATATACAAGTGCAAGATTTGGTGAATATTCAACTGGTGAAGTGTTGGCTGAGGAAGAGTCTAGATTACTAACAGGTGATTGAAAATAACCATCTTCACATATGAATATCCCAGAGTGAATGTTTTTAATGGTCGTTTTTCTTATTGCAGATTATGTGTACCACACTTTGGTGGCAAAGGCTAGTGGGGAGTTGTGTTTGAAGCATATATTTTCATTTGGGGCATTTGCTAGGAGTCCTCTATTACAAAGGTGAAGTTTCTTTTCATTGTGATAGGTCTTTTAGTGTTCTCAATCTGGCTTATTCAATTTGTGCAACTTTGTGTAAATTGTGGTTTTAGTTCAGATGATTACTTTTTTTACAATAGAATTATGTGAAATGTATATTACACATATTTAACATTTCTAATTTGGCTTTTGTGACCTCCCCCCTGCTTCTAACAACATTCCTCCTGTCTTTTGGCTGCAGAGCTTCCGAGTGGAAAGTGCCAACAACTTTTATATACGGTTTGAAGGATTGGATGGATTACTTAGGAGCGGATGCAGCACGCAAGAATATGAATGTCCCGTGTGAAATCATAAGGGTTCCCCAGGTCTCTCTCTCATGCACCCATCCTCGTCTGCAGAGACAAATGACTGATTTTGATTTATATACAAGGAGGTTAAAATGAGGAAGGTAAAAAGGTTGAGAATGTGGAAATACATGATGGATCATTTGTAAACCCCAAAATGAAGATGCATATGTGAACCCACTTTTTTTACTTACCTTTTTACCAATTATTCACATATGAAGATGTATATGTAAACCCACTTTTTCTTTTACGAGTGATTCACATATGAATCATTTATCCCACATTCTCAACCTTTTTGTCTCTCTCATTTGAACCTCCTTGTACGCACGGTACATTTTAGGAGGTAATGATCTGATGTGATTTATGATCTGCAGGCGGGTCACTTTGTGTTTCTAGACAATGCAAAAGGATTTCACTCGGCAGTATTACATGGTTGCCGGAGATTTCTATCACCTGCAGATGCTGGTAACTATCCTCTAGAAGAAGGTCTTACGTCCGTCTAATATCCATTCCTCGTACAACCTTGTATCATCTACGGGTATGTAAAATGATATGCTTCACAGATGACATATATATATATATATATATATATACACACACACACACACACACATACATACATACCAATGCCACAACAAAAAAAACTTAAGAAAATGGTGGGCAACTGTACCCTAATAGCAGAATACGATCTGATTGAATGCTTATTGGCACAAGAAGTAAATGTACATAAAACGATTCTATCATGATCTATATAAAGGTTCTTCTACCATTGCTTCCTGATGAAACTCGCTCCATTTTCATATTATTTGCAAATATTACATGAATGGCTGTTGGGGTTATAATCTTATTGATTTATATGTTGTTTAATATCTATTGAAACTCACTGCTTAATGATGCAAGTCTAGCCGATGCAAGACTCTAACACGTCCCTCCATCCGAGGCTAAACGGACATAGATTGTCGAGAGGGGCCTGGACGAGTGCAGATTGTTCTAGAATGTTGGTTTTGATACCATGTTAGAATATGTGGAGCCTTATCAAATTATTCTCCCTCGAGGAGAGCAGATAAGTTCCAACATATATTGAAAAAAAATGGTTAAATTCTACCGGATGTTGATTCTAAGGGGCCGTTTACCAAACACTTACCCTGTACGTGCTTACGGGTGAAATTTAACATTACTATTTACTTAACGGGTAAGAGTTTAATCCACCAAAATGACATTGTATGCAACAATTTATCCAGTAAGTGCTTACCGTGGTAAGAGTCGTCGTCCTCACTTACCGGGTAAAACTCTTGGTCCTTGTATCGCTCTTACCGGGTAAGGTTCTTAGTCTTTACCATATTCATGCGGTGAGGTAATGTTACTTGATAAGCACTTGTCCGGATAAACGCTTGGTAAACGGCACCTAACAAAATATAATATCATGGAGGAGTTGAAACACATGCAGGGGTGAATGAGGATTTTGCCATTTAGTTAATTAGGTTTTATTCTTTTTTTTCCTTTAATCTTGATTTTGGTTCCAATTCAATTTTTTAAAAGGCAAATTGCATGAAAAAGTAACGTACTTTAATTTGATTCTTATTTTGGATAACGTACTTTCAAAACTTCCATTTTGTTACCTAAGATGTAAAGTTTTAAACATTTAAGTACCCGGGTAACTCGGTGAAGACTAATTTTAGACTAAAAAAAAAGACTAATTTTAGATTAAAAAAATCATGTCACTGACCAAGTTAGCAAATAATACCAAGTTGGATATCACATCACTCGCCACATCAGCATGATAATCGGTTAATACTTCAACCAGTTACCCGGGTACTTAAATGTTTAAAACTTTACATCTTAGGTACCAAAATAGAAGTTTTGAAAGTACGTTACCCAAAATAGGAATCAAGTTAAAGTACGTTATTTTTTCATGCAATTTGTCCTTTTCAAAGTTACAAAGATGTATTTAATAGGTTTCACAATATTCAATGATTTATTTGTTTAAAAATATTGTTAGAGACTTGATCACTTAAAACATGAAAATTCATCGATTTTTTTTTTGAATTTTTCCGTGAACGGTAAATGTACGAAATATTAATATCTAAACAATTAAAATCAATGAGTACAGCAATACAAATTTAATTTCATAATCCATTCAAAGAAATGACAAAGTTGATTTACTACAAAAAAAAGGTTGTTTGGTTGGTTTTGTATGAATACATAGCTATGTTTATTAATCCATCTACGTAGATTGAGAATGTTTTTGTTTGAGATGCTTTTTTTATAGATGGAAAAACGTCTTTTTTTTAATTGAAAGGGACAATATTAAAAAAAAAACTTGACTTTATACATAAAAGTTTACTAAATAAACCATGTTAACGTCTTTTATATTATTAAACTACTAATAAACAAACCCTAAAACAGTTGATTTTTTTTATTAAATTGTTTATTGTTTAATAAGAGGCGTGATTGTGATTGAATTCATGTTTCTTAAAATAGAAATAAACGTAAAAGATGGTTTTGTTTCTTTATAACGTAAAAGATGTATCATATTACTGATATTGACGACGTTATCAGTATTTCTTTCATCTATAAGTACATAATAAGTAGGTGATAATGGGTTTTATTGTCTCTTATCCGGGCATTAATGAGTCATATCTCTTAGCCGGTTGATTATATTAGTTAGAGATAATTACGATTATATTAGTTAGAGATAATTACGATTATATTAGTTAGAGATATTTACGGATTTGATTTGATGAAGGTATCGAGTTTTGCAAACTTTCAATATCTGGTTGGGTAGAGAGGATCATATTAGTTCTAAGTAGCATAGTGGACGATAATGAGTTTTATTGGATTTAAGATAAGGGGTCATAATGGACCTTCAAGAGTCTAATCATACATTATATTGTTTAAGTGGGCCATAAGAGGTTTTTATTATACCTTGATAGGTTATAGTTATACCAAGTCAAAGTGAATAACTGGTTTTATTGGGTTTTAATAGATATCATGTTAACTTTAAGGGGTCGTTTACCAAACATTTATCTGGTCTGCGTTTATCGACAAAAGAAATCCCCCTCACTTAACTTATCATGTAGCATTTTTTTTTATCATCAAAATGGATTGTTGATAGGTGTCTTAAGCCTGTAAGCAATTATCGGAGTCATCACTCTCACTTACAGGGTAAAACTTTCGATCTTTGTCTTCCCTCTTATTAAGTAAGATTATCGATCCTTGTTATATTCACCTGATAACGTAGCTGAACCAGTGAGTATTTATCAAGGTAAGTGTTTAGTAACGATCCCTAAGTGATAATGATAAATCTTATTGTCTAATCTTAAAATTGCAATAATCAACTCTTTTAGCATATGGCTGATAATGAAAATCTCAGGATCAGATAAAGCCGAAGACAGTAAGGACAAGAGTACGATGTGAACTATAAACTCTCTTGGCATAAAGCTGTCGATGGTGTGTATCTTAGGATAAGGCAAAACCGAAAATAATGAGAACAAGGATTCAAGGTAAGTATATATTCTAATGATCTTTTGATTTAGACCAAGGTTTATTGAATGATCTATAATTTTGTATGATTTAAAGACGATATATATATATATATATATATATATATATATATATATATATATATATATATATATATAT
>NW_020201246.1:20186-29593 GCF_001531365.2 Cynara cardunculus var. scolymus | reverse complement strand
AAGGGGATTTTTATTTCTCCTTGAATTTGAACCTGAGACCTCTTGGTATTTTTGACTTTTGAAGCCACACTCAAACCAATCAGGCACCATCCTTGTAGTTAAAGACGATATAATTGTTATTAACTTATTATGTTATAGTCTTATGCTCTAACTATTAATGGTTGTGTATGTTTTATGTTAAGACATGTTGTCACGATTCCTTGGAAAAATGAATGTGACATCTTTATATATAGTAATTATAAATTTCTACATTTTTTTTCTAAATATTATAAGGAATTAATTTTTGGTCCCTTATCTGACTGGTTTTAGGTTTTGGTCCTTAAAATTCGTAAATTACACTAGTAGTCCATTTTTATATTCTAAAGCCCAAAATGTCTCTCGAGTTAACACCGTTAACTAGAGTTCCATTAGTCACCTCATGTGTGCGTCTTGAGTGAGGGGCAATCTGGTCTTTACCCTCCTTCCTCCCATCTTCTTCCTCCTCAACCAAGAACATACCCCCGCTACCAACACTGCCGCCGCCACTCACAACCATCGCCACCACCATCTTCCACCTTCACCGACCACCGTCAAACACAGATCTGAAGCAAAAAAAAATTAAGATCAATACCACAAAAACACCATTAGATTAAAACAAATAACAAGAACATAAATTTTATAAAGATGAATATGAGTGAGAACAAATGAACAAAACCCATTTGAAGATTAACATGAATATACTCAAGAATCAAAAATCAACTCTCATTCATATAAATCAGATTCAAAGGAAAAACCCAAATCTAAATATAAATCAAAACTGTGGATTTCACTATGCATTTGAATATGGATCTAAATCGTTCGAAAGCAAAACCCCAAATCAGATTTGTTTGATCTTTTGTCTTCTGTTGCTTCTTTGAAGTGTTTTTATTTGATTCGTTCGAAATCAAAATCATCAAGTTTGTAAACCAAGATCATCTGAAGTTGAATTGTCGTAAACCAAAACCATATACAAGCTCACAAAAAGGCAGTGCCCCACGGATGTTAACATCCCAAGCTTAAAGCAACAGACTTGTCCAATAACTTCAAATCCAACTTAAAACAATGATATAATTTATTGGTAACTTAAGGCATACAAGGAGCTCACAAATCCGTTTTCTATCTATGTGGGACGAGTTGTTATAAACTTCCTCAGTTAAACTCCTTACGTCCTTGTCAGGCCATGCTCAAAATCTTTCTCCTTGTAATTGGCGATGTGGGATTCGCCTAAGATGTTACAAACCTTGTTGGGTCACCTATTGATTTGTTGATGACCCACTGATCTGTTTCTCTACCTTAGCAACACTTAGTAGTTATTGGTTCTTTATATATTGGTGTCTTGGTACATACTTAAGCCATTGGCAAAATCGAAGACTAGCCGATGTGAAGACAGAAGGTCACCGATGCGGTGTTGTGGATCAACTGTCTAATATATACACCAAGACTCCAAAGTAGCTGAAATGAATATTGAAAATATTTTGATGCTACAAACCGATTGAAAGAAGATCTTCATAGACCGAAGATTGAAAATCTTCATGGACTCAAGATTGAAGATCATGGACCGAAGATTGAAAATCTTCATGGACTCAAGATTGAAGATCATGGACCGAAGATTGAAAATCTTCATGGACTCAAGATTGAAGATCATGAAGCGAAGATTTGTGAGTAGCTGCTTGAAGCTACATATCCATCCAAATGAGATCTTCCTACAGACTGACCATATCTCTGCAAAGTTTGTCTCTGCATGAATAGTGTTGTATGCACGCTGTGTATGATGAAAATGAGATATCAACATTGGTCAAGTCAACCCCTGCCTTCTTATCCTCAGGTGTCAAGTGTCCCCATGCATTAAATGCTGAAGGTAGTATAAAAAGGCAGTGTGCATCTCCCATGCACATAACTGGCTTTTGCAAGATTACTTAGTGCATTCTCAAAGCAATCGGCTATTCTCTTCTTCTCCCTTGCTCTCCTGTGTGCGAAGAAATTCTTAGTGTTCTTCATTTCCTTTCAAGAACTCTTTGTGTTGTTCTTGAAAGTTCTTCTCCTTGTAAGATTGTTTAGGTTAGGTTTTCCTTTCCTATCTTCCACAACAATCTTGTGTATTTCTGTGTGTATTAATTCTTGATATAAATCAATAAGAATTAAAAAGTTGAAAAAAGTCTGTGTAATTGTATTCAACCCCTTTCTACAATTACTTTATGTTTATTGTCATTCCCTTTGGGACTAACAAACCTCCCCCTCAAGAACTCATCATACCCGATGAGGTTTGTCCCACCATCCCGATGGTACAAAGATTGACTTTGATACCATTTGTAACACTGCAAGCCCAAAGCAACGGGTTGACCCAAGAACTTCGAATCAAACTTAAAACCATGGCGGAAGTTATTGGTACGTCACAACTTGATGCTTATAAGGAGCTTACAAATTCCATTTCTATCCATGAGGTACGAGTTCTTACAGACTCTCCCACTTAAACTCTTGACGTCCTCATGCACATGCCTAAAATCTTCCTTTTTGTAATCGGTAATGTGAGATTCGCCTAAGATGGTAAATGGATGGAGGTTCAACTGGTGCCATAGTGAGGGGAGGGAAAGGGTCGGTCGATGGTCTCATAATTGAGGATGGAGAAGCCCAGTCGGATTGACAGAGGAGGTCATGATGGTGGTCTCAGTTGGAAAAGAAAGAAGGAACAAGGGAGAATCTAAGATTGGATGGCAACGATAATTATAATCTGAAGTTGCAAGGGAGAAAGGAAGGTTGAGGTTGGTCTTTACCGAGAAAGCTAAGCATTGGGTACTAGTGATGGCCAAAAATGGGTCCCGGGCCGGGCCTAATCGGTCCTAAGCTTTTTCATAACCGGGCATAACCAGTCCGAACATAACCGGTCCCGGCATAACCGGTCTCGGTCCCGACGTAACTGATCTCGGTCGAAAATGGTTGGACAGGTCAAGGTATTTCATAACCGGTTATGGCCGCCAGTCCCAATCCTAACCTGTCCCAACATTAAAAAAATAAGATTTTTTAATTTTTTTTTAATGATATATATTTTTAATACATTATAAAATTTACAATTGGGTCACTCAAATACACTTTAAAAATGCGTTTTAATATAATTAAAATTACATTGTCTTATAAAAATACATTATAAAATTATTTGAAAATACATTTATTTATAAAACTATTTGAATTTTCGGGCCCCCACGAAACTATCAAAAACACCAATCAGTCTCGGTTTTCGATCCCATAACCGATCCCGAGCCGGGTCGGGCCGATTTGGCCATCACTATTGGGTACTAGTATTTTTTATATATAATTTATATTATAAATCTCATTTCATTTTTGTTTTTACAGAAATATAAGAAAAGAGGATAAAATGATTAAAATGTCCCTCCCGAATATATGAAATGACTAACGAAGCTTTAGTTAACGGTGTTAACTAAGAAGACATATTTAGCCCTAAAACACAAAAAATAGACCAAAACAAAAGAACATGGACCAAAAATGTAATTCACTTTAAATAGTCGTTGTAAAATTATAGAGATTAGAGGATAAATCTCTAAAGAATATTTGTTAAGAATCACCCAAAATAAAATAAGATTAAATTAACAGGCAGCAGGAGATTGACAACAATGGTTCAAGTTTGTCTCCTCTCACACCATCGCCATCATCACAGCTGAAGCCAGACAGGCACAGAAGAAGGTAGAAGATGATGAAGATGATATCAACCACCTCTCTCCCCCTATCTCCATCTCTGTCTCTCTTTAATTGATTTGTACTCTTCTTCTTTCTTGGACCCATTTTAGGTTGAAATTTCTACATCTTTTCCGTAAATTACAATACTAATTCGCTTCAAGATTCTACCCAATCAATCTTGTGTTGTGGGGTTGCCTTCTACCTCCATTTCCTTTTGTTAAAGTCTGCATTTTGAGCTTCTGAGGGTACACAAAAATGGCGACAAGAGGTAGCAGATCGGAGAAGGTGAAGAGGATCTTTCATCAGTTTGATTTGAACAGAGATGGTGGTCTTAACAGACAAGAAATGGCTGCTCTTGTTGTTGCTGTAAACCCTAGGGTTAAATTTAGCAACGAGCAGATTAGTGCCATCCTCGACGAAGTTTTCCGTACCTATGGCGATTTCATCGACGCCGCTACAGGTCTTACTTACGATGGCTTGTTACGTACCTACGACGACGGTGCCGGCGACGTCGACCGTGATTTCGAAGCTTTGGGACTTGAGCTGAAACCCGACGACGATGACAACAACATTGACAATAACGAAGCTGCAGCCTCCATGGCGTTCGAAGAAGCTTCCACATCGTCGGTCGTTGATGAGAGAGTGAAGTCGCCGGAGCCGCAAAAGCAGCACCGGACGGCGACATGGGCGGCGTCGCCAAACCACGGGATTATCTTCGACGACACGTGGAAACTCGTCGACGATTTGGAGATTCTGATAAAGAGGTTGAAGACGAAACAAATGAAGGATTTGAAGATGAAAGGCGAGAATTCCGATGCGTATTCCGATCCAGGTTGGTCTCGTGAGCTCGGCCCATCAACGGAGATGAACAAACAGATCGTTTGGGAAGAAAACCGCCATGATTATACTGTTTTCGTGAAGGAATTAGGGGTTTTAAGGTCCAGGGCAGATGGGTCAAGATCAAGAGAAGAAGCTTTCGATGGGCATATGGCATTAGGTCGGATCTTATACGACCAACAATTATCTAAAGAATCTTTGGTATGTTTCAAAAGAGCTTGTGAATTACAACCCACGGACGTCCGTCCACATTTTAGGTCAGGAAACTGTTATTATGTTCTTGGCAGACACAGTGAAGCTAAAGATGAGTTCATATTAGCTTTAGATGCAGCTGAAGCAGGTGGTAATCAATGGGGTTATCTTCTTCCTCAGATTCATGTGAATCTTGGGATATCTCTTGAAGGTGAAGGTATGGTTATGAGAGCTTGTGAGCATTACAGAGAAGCTGCTATTCTTTGCCCAACTCATTTTAGAGCTTTAAAACTTCTGGGTAGTGCTTTATTTGGTGTAGGTGAGTATAAGGCTGCTGTAAAGGCCTTAGAAGAAGCCATTTTCCTGAAACATGACTATGCTGATGCCCATTGTGATCTAGCTTCGGCTTTGCACGCGATGGGCAACGATGAGAACGCGGTTAAAGAGTTTCAGAAAGCGATTGACTTGAAGCCTGGTCATGTTGATGCTTTGTATAATCTTGGTGGTCTTTATATGGATATGGGTCGGTACCAACGAGCTTCAGAGGTTTACGTTAGGGTCTTGGGGCTGTGGCCTAACCATTGGAGGGCTCAGCTTAATAAGGCGGTTTCGTTATTAGGTGCAGGGGAAACCGAAGAAGCGAAAAAATCTTTGAAAGAGGCTTTGAAAATGACCAGCAGGGTTGAATTGCACGATGCCCTTTCTCATTTGAAGCAACTTCAGAAGAAGAAACTCAAGGGTAATAATGGAAACGAGGAGGATTCGTTTACTGTCGTGGAACCTTCAAAGTTCAAAACCGTTGGTGAAAAAACCACGATGAGGCAGGATTTAGCCACTGCTCTTGATATTCGGTCTTTTCAAAGGATCACGAGATTGTTTAGATGTGATGTCGAGCTTCTTAAGAAGGATATGAACGAAACTGAAGCCCCTTTGACGTATTCTGGCTATGGAGTCCCTGAGAAATCGATACGTAAAGCTGCTTTAGAGGCCATTCTTCGAAGGTTACTGAGTTTCTTGAAACCCGAAACTTTTGTAGGAGCTGTTAAAGCTATTAACCTCAAAATCCTTTCGGTTTTAGACGAATCAGAATCTGGGAGGGTGGATTTGGGCATGTTTTTTGCAGTTCTAGCTCCAATTTGTGGTGGCACACCAGATAAAAGGAAAAGGGTAGCATTCGATTCACTTCTATGGCGACCAGTGAACGAAAATGGGAACGATGGAAAGATTAGAAAAGCCGATGCTTTACACTACATAAAGCTATTGAGATCAATCTATATTCCGTCACAAACGATCAGTGAGAGATTAGAAATCCATGGCGAAACAGACGGTTCAATGGTGTCGTTGGCCGAGTTTCTTGCTATGTTTGATGATCCAGATTGGGGTTTCGGAGTGATGTCTACCCTTTTGAAGCTTGAAAACGGGGACCGGAATCGGCATGGCAGCCACGCGTGCGCCGTCTGCCGATACCCTGTCATCGGGTCGCGGTTTAAAGAGATGAAATCGCGATTTAGTGTGTGTAGTCAGTGTTACAGTGAAGGGAAAGTTCCGAATGGGTTGAAGCAAGAGGAGTATGAGTTTAAAGAGTATGGTAGAGGGAGTGAAGCAGTAAAAGATAAGTGTATGTGGTTTAGTTCACAACATTCTAAAAGAAGCTCGTCAGGTACTACTACTACTACTAACTCATAGGCTTTGTAAAATGACAATTTAAACCTTTAGATTTTTTAGTTTTGGAGTGTTTGATGGATGTTATTTGAGGGGTGTTTTGTAATAAATCTTTAGAGATGTAGAGTTGTTTGTTTAACAAGGAAGGTTTTTGAGCCATAAATGTAGTCATGGTATTTAAGAGGTTTACTTGAATTCTTGTAACGGACGATATGGGATTCGCCTAAAATGTCCCAAACATCCGTCGTAGGACTCATCATCACGTTCATCGTTGAGGTTTATTCCGACCATCTTGGTGCTACCAGGATCGGCTCTTGTACCATCTCTATCACCCTATACTCGAAGACTGCTCCAACAGCAGTCTGGTTTAATAACTTTGAATTCAACTTAAAAAGAAAAGTAAATTGAATCGAGGGTAGCAAGTAAGATATAATAAATTGGTTAGTTGGCATAGGGAAAGAGGTTATGGTTTGGTTTAATGATTGTACTTTTGCTTTTAGCTTTACCAAACACCGGTTGTTTAAGAGTATTGGTATTTGGAACCTTTTTAGGTTAAAACAACACTCAAGATGTATAAAAATATTATGATATGTTTGGAGGCAGTTATATTCTTTAAAACGGAGAAACAAAAGGTTTGACCACCGGGGGCGATCCTCTCTCATTTGATAAAAAATATTAAAAAATTAATTTGGTGGGTCTTACATACATCACATTTAAGAAACCAAACACTATTTGTCTCGATAAGTGGGATCTACCTCTGGAGCCATCCACCTCGCCTGATCCATTTTTTATTTTTATTTATATCGATTAATGAGTATTTTTAATAAATAGGAGACAATATTTAAACTTTTTTTTTTACCTTTTTAGAATCAAATGTCATGGTTTAAGTTTATAAAATAAAACATGATAATTGTAGACACAAAAAAATTATTTTTATCTTATTTGGGGGACAAAAATCAAATATTATATCTGATTTACGTAGTTTGACCGTTATTTCGTCTTTTAGTGTCTAAATCGATTTGACAATTAAGAGGTGTTTTTAATAAATAGGAGACGGTATTTAATTTTTTTATACTTTTTTAGGACCAAATGTCATGGTTTTAATTTATAAAATAAAACCATGATAATTGTGGACATGAAAAAAAATTATTTTTATTTGATTCGGGGGACAAAAATCAGATATTATATCTGATTTATGTAGTTTGACAGCTAATCTCGTCATTTAGTGTCTATGATTTGACACCGATTTAACGATATATTTTGTCTTATTATGTAACGATTTATAAATAAGCGATCGGGGGACTATAATCACTAAAACCATGACATTTGGTCCTAAAAAGAAAAAAAAACAGTTTAAATCATCTCATATTTATTAAAAACACCTCTTAATCGATATAAACTAAAAGACCAAAAAATGAAGAAAAAAATACATGGATCGCCCCCGGAGAGCGATTGGGTGAGGTGGATCGCCCCAAGGGTAGATTCCACTTATCGAATCAAATAGTGTTTGGTTTTCAAAAGGTGATACATGTGAATTGTGGGACCCACCAAATTAATTTTTTAATTTTTTTTTGTACTTTTTGGTCAGGATCCCCCCCCCCCCCCCCCCCCGGGTAAAACATCTACCCCGGGGGCGATCCGTGTGGTTATTTTGGCAATTTTGGTAAAAATTGGTTATTTCGCTAATATATCAAGTATATTTTGGTCGTTTTGGTGAATAACCCTAATAGTTTTTTATTTCATATGTAGTTATTTTTTTTAAATCTCTAAATTTGATATTTTTCACAATCTTTTTCATACTTTCTCCATTTTGAAGAAGGTTTTGAAAATTTTGTTAAAACAAAAAATCCCCAAAAAATCCAGTTTGGAGAATATGTTGATGATGCTCCCGATAAAAAGGGGATTCAAATATAGAAGGTGAGCTCAACTAGGAGTATTAAATAGTAATTAATAAAAATAAAAAATAAAAAATTGTTTACTTTATATAATACTAGAAGGGTATTCACGTAATACAGCGAGATACATCTTGATTTTAATGTTTTGTTTTATATTTTGGCTTTATCGATATTATAATGCGATTTTATGTGGTTTTGAGAAAAAATAAAATGTTTTTATTTTTGAATGAAATATTATAATTTTTTTAAATAAGCGAAATTAGTATTAAATCAACTATTTAAAAGTTCTTATTTTTTATATAATTTATGTAATTTATTTTTTTAAAATAATTTAATATGAGTTTAATAATGAAATAATTTATTTTTGGTTTAATATTATAAATTTTATAAAGATAATAATTAAGTATTATGTTAGAATTCAATGATTATCCTAATTATATTTTAAATTTTTTATATTTAAAATGAGATGTTTATCAACAGTTAGTTACACGAATTCAGATATAGAGTTTTAATAAGTTGTACTTGCGTACAATCTACTTACAATCTTGAGTTTTAATAATATGCATTAATAAACAGTATTTTACGCATAAAAATTAGTTTTGAAAAGTTTTTGTCAAATACTTTATAATATAGTATAGATAATGGGTCTATTTCTTCATTCCAGATCAAATTGAGGGAACTGAAAATCCATTCCTACAATCAATCCATTTCATTTTCATTTCTTTGGCTCTTTGCCTAAATCAAACACCAGTTAAGTCATTAATTCAGGGGTTGTTTGTTTGGCTCTTAATGGTTACATTAAGAGCCAACCTCTTAATCGCTAAGAGGTCAAGGTTGTTTGGCAAAAAAAATGGCTCTGAATGGTTACATTTTCTCTCTTAACCATTTTGCATCTAAGGGGTCTCTAAACCATTCAGACTCCTCGTTTTCCATATTTGCCCTCTCTCCCAACAGGTCTCACACATCGCTCACAGCCCCTCCCCCACGTCGCCGGTCTTCAAATCCCTCCCCCCATCCCACGTCGCCGGTCTTCAAATCTCTCCCCCCACCCTACGATCGCCGGTCTTCAAATCCCTCCCCCCACCCTACGATCGTCGGTCTTCAAATCCCTCC